>NC_143524.1:45926226-46086940 GCF_031878675.1 Megascapheus bottae
ACTGGCACAGGAAAAAGAAGTCACTGAAACAAATCTGTATGGAATACTTTTGGTAATTTTTTTTTCCCTTTCATGTTACAGAAAGATAAATTGAAAGTAACGTCTGTGACCATTTTAAGGGCATGTAATGTGAAAACAAGCTCTAGACAAATGAATAAACTGAAGTTTGGACAGATGTCTTTTCTTTCAAGTGTTCCTAAAAGTATGTAAGATTTCCCCAATGTCTAGTAGTAAAGCATTTGTGGGTATTTGAGGGCATTTACCACTTGTAGGTCAAGCCTCTGTGCTGAGTGTTGAAATCAAACCTTATTAGAGGAAAAAGCAGGATAGACAGTGTCTGCCTTTTTGATACACTAATTGTGGCAGTCACTATAGTCAAAGTTTGCTGCTGACCATTAAACTAACCACAAAAAGGAAATTGCTTTGTGTAGTTAAAGCCCAAAAAAAAATCATTTTAGATTGAGTTTGTAATATCGCTTAAGATTCTTAAAGACATGACCCTTCGCCTTCTTTTAATAAGCCTTCATAATGACACAGTCCCCCGAGAATGAAATCATCTGAGCGGAATGTGCCTGTGTCTTAAAATCTGATAAACATCACTTCATGGTATTTAGGAGATTAAAAGAGACTTAAAACACGTAAATGTTTCTTTCAGATTATTATGGCCAAGGAATCCTGTAGCCCAGCTATCAAAACAGCTTAGCTTCAGCAAGTTGAGTGGGCTTAGCCAGGTTGGTTAGAGCTGCCTGAGGATAGACTACATGATCTTTTGAGTTGACCTGTAACCTGTGATGTACCAGAATGTAATTGCTGCTTCATCTCTGAGGCACATTTATGTGTCCCTCTGCCCCTGACACTAATTCATCATTTGTTTTATAGTAATTCTGTTCAGACATGAGCATCAAGCCCCACTGAAGGCTTCTAAGTGATGTGAAAAGATATATTTCCTAATCAGTGACATTAGTTTATATCTCCTTATTAAGATACCCATTAAATTCATACCAGGAGAGATAACACAAGCACTAATGCACTTTATGTCCTCCATCAGCGCTCTTTTATTTATTTCTATAAAGGCAGTATTAATATCTGGATTTAAGAGTCTACGAGAATGCAGAGCTTTTAGTAATGGTCTAAGATCTTTTATTCTAGTTAAGATGTAGAAGATGTGAAAAGTCAGACATTCATTATTATGTTGTCATTTTTATTCTCTTTCTTTCCCTAAAACATAGTCATTATGATATATTTAATATCATTTATTTTAAAAGTTAACTCATATCTTTCTTATATATAAACAAGCCTTTCTTTTAAAAAAATATGACATCTTAGTTTTCCTGTACTTTATAAGTAATATATACTTACATAAGTTATCTTAGTTTGCTAATTTTATTTATTTTTTATTCATTTTTATTGGAATTAATAGAGGGGTTACAGTTATATTCGCCAGATAGAATGAGCATTGCTTCACACACATTGATACCCCTTCTCATGCTTTTGTCTCCTTTTCCCTCCTCCCACCCCCTCCCCAGTTTTCTAATTTTAATCTGAAACTCAAAATATATAGAGTTTGTATGCCTTTTAGATATGTGAGCAAGAAGGTATAATAGTCTCTGTGTGGTATGGAGGAGTTTAAACAGTTTCTCTTTAAGATAAATAGTTCACATCTGTATGAAATCTAATTTTTCGTATGAACTGTCTACCACATTACCTTAACCAAATTATCTGTTGACTAAATATCTCCTTAACTCATTATCATTATCTTTTGAACCATTTGGCAAAGATGCTCATGTGATTTTTTTTTTTTTTTTTGGTGGGTCATGGGGCTTGAACTTGGCCTGGGCTTTGTCCCTGAGCTTTTCAGCTGAAGGCTACCATCCTACCCTTGAGCCATGCCCCCACTTCCCCTTTTCTAGGGGTTATTTGGAGATAAGAGTCACAAGTCCTTTCATGCCCAGGCTGACTTTGAATCTTGAGCCTCAGATCTCAGCCTCCTGAGTAGCTGGGATTCTAGGCGTGAGCCACTGCACCTGGCACTCATGTGATTTTTTTTTTCATTTGAAGAACCCATAAATGACCCTTCAAACACTAGGGCTATCCCTGGCAGTATTGTGCTGTCTACTGTTGCTTTTATTGCTGTTTAGAACTGGTCCTATGAAGGTCCTAGTGGACCACAAGAAGAGCAGTTTTGCAAAGCTGCTGGCATGCACACCACTCATTTCCCAGCGTGGTTTCCTTCCATCTTTGAGTCCTTACTTCCAGTGTGAACCTGGGAGGTCAGGAAGAGAAACGCAGGCAGTGGGACCTTTGCATCAGACTCCCCTACTGCGAGTGAATCACGGCATTGTAGACACACAGTGCTGACTTTATACTAGCAAGCTATCCCCTTCACCTCCACTGATATTCACATTGTTCCACACTAGTGTTCACATTTGCTATCTTCATTTGCTTAGATCCAGTAACATCTAACTGCTGCAGGAGAGGTTAGGTGTCCAAAAGATTTATTGTAGTTCAGAAGAGCATATAGCTATTTACAGAATGAGAGAGAAAAGGAAGGAGGATTGAGTAGGAAGAGTTTTAGATTACAATTCAGTTCTAAGAATTTTTCTTCCAAGTTTCTGAAAAGCCCTCACACTAGAGTTGCCCACTGATGATTCTCATGTCTCTCAAGCCCTGCCTTAGCAAATCACTCCAATGCAATCACTGCATTAATAGAGTCAGGAGCCAGAGCCATCCATCATCTGTCATACTCCCTCCATTGGGACACATGAATGGCTTCTATGACTTTAAATAAGCATGGCTCCTCTCTGAAATCGAACACAAGATTATTATGAACTTTAAACAAGATGCACTACATTAATAATAGTAAGCAGAACAGACTGTCCTTACATTCTTGAGCCCTCCAGATGTGTTCAGCACAATCCACCTTCCCTCATCTGTCCAAACGTGCAAACTGCCATTCTATCAGTAAGATAGCAAACTAACTTGCAAGGAAGATAATCTGACGTAAGTAAGTCATACAAAGGTGAGTTTCTTCTTAGTTACATATTTCTAATTTAAAATGTGGGCCTGTTAATGACATATACTCTAAACTACAAATATCCTCATTTAACCTCAAACTTGAATCCTTCTTTAGTCTTGTTCGCCATGCATTCTGCAAATACTTCTCATTGCACATCCTCAAAACTGCTTCATCCTGTCTTAAAGGCATGTGGGAATTTCCTGCAATGTTTAATGTTGGTTACTTAACTTTGGCCAGGGAGACAAATCAAGAGAACACTCAGACCCATTCCCTATGTATTTAGAATTTAAACTCTTGACTGTACTTTGTTTTCAATTGTAAGTTACATATCCTTTAGTATTTGAAACTAATTAGGTGGAGATTTGATGTATTTTTTTTTCTGTGTGTTCCCATGTCTTTGATAGCTTGTTAACATGATATAGTAGACTCGGAATATCCAGTTTTGCTTTCATACTTTTGAAAACTAAAGTGCATGTTTCATAAAATTAAAGTGCCCCAAGAGCCAGTTAATATAAAGCAATATTTTACCAAGGTCATAAGTGATTTTATATGAAAGATCATATTTTATTGTAACTGTAACAGCCTTAACAAAATCAAGGCAGACAAATTGCTAGTTTAAAAATGATTTGAACTTTATTCCTTCTCCCTCCCCCACCACAAACCCCCACAAGATTGTGCAAATGTGGCAACAGGCGTTATTTCATTGATCCCCATTGTTGTGGACCTAGCAGTAACTATTATACCATGTATTGTTTTTATTATCAGGATGCCTCATTATTCATCTTGATTCTAGCCATTGCTGTTTATTGCAAGAAACAGCATCCCAGCTGAGACAGCCCAGCTAGTCATACCTTTTTATTGATGTAATTTGACTTATTTGGTTTCTTTCCTAGTGTCTAACAGTTTGTGAAGCCCTAACATAAATTATTGGCTTGTATAACCTACACCATCGGCTTCACTCAGAGATGTGCTGCCTGCACAGTTCCTTAATTTTCAAGTGTGAAAGATTTATTTTTCCTTTGTGAGTACTAATGTTTCTACATATGTGCACATGTACATACACATAAGATACACACACAGACACGCATACACATACCCTTGTGAATATGTGTGGATACATTGGAATGCCTAGTGGTAGAGTGCTTGCCTAGCATGCACCAAGACCCAGGTTCAGTTTCTCAGTACCACATACATAGCAAAAGCCAGAAGTGGTACTGTGGCTCAAGTGGTCAAGCTCTAGCCTTGAGAATGCCCAAGAGCAGTGCTCAGGCCCTGAGTACAACTGACCAAAAAAAAAAAGAAGAAAGAGTTATCTGCTTGGTGAATCTCTGCATGCAATTCTTGAGAAATAATTACACTTACAGCTACTGGTTGTTTTGTTCTAAAATTGACCTTACCACAGGTAATTGTATTGTTTTTAAATCTTGTCCCTTTTGTTCTTGTTTTTCTTAGAGACTCTGGCAAATCAGGAATTGGTATGCTTAAGGTTCTTGGAGACTGCTTGACTGTATAGCCACTATGGTCACTATTCCCTAAACCACAGTATATAGCTAAGGTACTGCTATAGCAATGGTCACAATGACTGCATCAGCAGAGTGCTCAATTCTCAGTCCAGGAGCAGAAATGAAATAATGCACACTTTCCAGTCATCTTAAAGCTCAGAAAAATAACAACTTGACCAAGTTGTACACTCGAAGTGGAAGATCAGAAAGCTTTAATCCAACAATGGTCATGTGTGTTTGGTGGCTTTCTGTTTTTTTGGTTTTTGGTTTTTGGTTTTTTCTGGTTGTGGGGCTAGAACACAGGACCTGGGCACTGTTCCTGAGCTCTGGTGCTCAAGGCTAGTGCTCTACCACTTGAACATTTATTAGAGATAAGTCTCGTAGATTTTCCTGCCCATGCTGACTTCAAACCACAATCATCAGATCTTAACCTCCTAAGTAGCTAGGATTATAGGTATGAGCCACTAGCACTTGGCTTATGTATGTTAGTTAATGTGATGTTGATAACATTCCTTAAGGTGGATGATTCGTATCTTTTTCTATTCTCATTCTAGAGCTGAGTACAGATTTAGTATTGTACCCTTAACCACTGCAGCAGGCTTGGTTCAATACAAGACAATCCTCTAAACCCTGATACTACTTGACATTTGTAGAAATGTGTAGGTTGGTCATACTAGGGTCATGCTTCTGTACTTTCCCATAGGCTATTTTTTTTAATTAGTAAAGCACTTCTTTATTTCCTCTCAGGTGAATTGTCTGCTCACATATGTGTCATTAAGTGAGATAGATATTTTATAAGGAGAAAAAGCAGTATGGGGAAACAACCTGGTTAATCTATTCATGTCAGCCCATTATTTAAAGCCTTCTAATAATTTCTACATGCCACATTCTCCCATCCTCTTTACTCTCCCTCATTACCCCTTAAAAAAAAAAAAAAAAACAAACCCATGAGCAAAGGCTTGTTTCATTTATCCTCTTCCTTACTTTCACAGCTCAGAATCCCACTACCACTCCCTCTTACGCCCAAAACTCCTGCCATGCCCCTTATGCCAGAAAAACTGATCTTCACACTGAAAGACTAGTCTTCTGTTTTTATACTGTCTTTCCCTGAAACTCCCACTCATGCTCCATTATCTAACTAGGCCTCTGCTCTTCTATGAAGCCCGACTTAACCTTCTTGTAGCATTCTCAGTTGTCATCTTTTCTCCTGGCTATCTTACTTTAAAACCAATCTGGAGCTGGCAGTGTATCCTAGTGGTAGAGTGCTCACTTTGCATGCACAAAGCCCGGGTTTGATTCCTCGGAACCACATATAGAGAAAAGCCAGAACTGGTGCTGTGGCTCAGGTGGTAGAGTACTAGCCTTGAGAAAGCCCAAGGACAGTGACCAGGCCTGAATTCAGAACCACATATAGAGAAAAGCCAGAACTGGTGCTGAGGCTCAAGTGGTAGAGTACTTGCCTTGAAAAAGCTCAAGGATAGTGACCAGGCCCTGAGTTCAAATCTCAGGACTGGCACACACACAAAAAGATTGATCAGTCATATCAGTGTTAATCATATTTCTCTTGTTTTTATTTTGTTTGGTGTGCTTATGTGTGTCTTCCCTCCTGACCTAGACGTTCCTTAAGGATCAGAGATTGTCACTTACTCAACCCTTTATCTCAACACAGGGCCTAACACATAACATGGAAGATAGACTGAATCAGTCCCCTTCCTGCCTGGACTTAAAAGTAGTAACCCACCACCTTGGGGGGAAGCATGCATTTGTATCAGATTACTGAACCATAAGGTTCTGCCCCATCACTGCTTTGTTTTTGGTACTTTCTAAAACAAATCATTTTCAACAATTTTAGCAAATTCTCTTAGAATTTGTCTGCATAGCTGGGTTGGATGGGTCACGTCTGTAATTCCTACTACACTGAAATCAGGAATTAGGAGACTCAAGCTGCCAACCCAAGCCAGACAAAAAGCAAGCATGACTCTTCATTTCAGTAAGTTGGGCATGATGGTACACACCAGGCATCCAGCCACTCAGAGGCTGTAAGGACAAGATCAAGGTCTGAAGCTAGCCCCAAGCCAATATAGAAGATCCTGCCTGAAATATAATTAAAGCTAAAAAGGGTTGGTCATGTGTCTAAAATAATTGAGTACCTGTCTACAAGCATAAATCCTTGAGTTCAAACCCAAGTACCACAAAAAAAGAATTTGCCTCCAGATCACACAATAATAGATAAGAAGGAATTTTGCTTTCAGACTTTCACAGATTTCTTCAGCAGAGGTTGAGAATTGAGCTCCCTTTTACCACATTCATAGGCCCTTTCAGTTCCTGCATTCGACCAGTTGTTATGGAAATTGCTCTATCTCTGTAAATCCCAGGACTAGTAAGCAAGTAGTATTGTACTTATTTTTTTTTTCTACTTAATTTTTGTCTGCTTGGGAGGTTTTTTTTCTTAATTCTCTTTAGTTTTTCACATATAATTAATTCTACCTCCAGTTATCTACCAGTTTAATGAATTTCAAGATATTCAGAAATCTCAGGTACATAATCAGTTTATATATATGTGTGTGTGTGTGTGTGTGTGTGTGTGTGTGTGTGTGTGTGTATGCAAACAGTGTCATTCTTGAATTGAATTGCATTGAATTCTCTTCTGCAACCTTCAGATCTGTTCTGTGCCTAAAACTGTAGACTAATGGGTTTTTTGTTTTTTTGGGTTTTTTGTCTATTTGAATGGATACTCAATTGTTCACATTCTAGGAAATTTCCTTGATTATTTTTCTTCTTTCAGTTGAACTTCTAAGAATGCTTCCTCTGACCAGCATAATCATTGTTTTAAATTTATCATTGGTTTTATCTTGACATATCATTTGTATAAATGCTTTGTGCAAAACAAAAGTTTAGTGATGTGTGATTGCATATCATTGTAAAGAGACTAGGAAAGCAGTTAGAAACATTTTGAGTGTATAGATAGGGGTTGTCAATAGGATTCACAGTAAAGTTCACTCTAGGATTCTATGGCTAGTCTCTTTAATTAAGGGACAACTGATATCCTATTTAGATTTTTCTTGGGCCTGTTTAGGATTTTACAGTCATCCTGCATTCTGAAAGTATAATTGAGGGAAAGGATTGGAAGTTCACCTTATTTAATATGCATATGTTCATTAAATCATCTTGGTTTTAGTACAGTGCCTTTACCTTTAATTGTGTCAGACATTTTCCTCTCCAGAGAATAAAGTCCTAGTGTATTTGTCAGAATAAGACAGAAGTTATTGGTTGATGAAGCTGGAAGAGGATATGGGGATATAATTGGATTTTAGATTTCTAGCCAGTCTTCCTGTTTTTGACCCTAGTTTGACTGCCACTTCAAGAAGTACCTGGGGCCACCAATTCCTGAGCCTTTGGGGATTCTTGAGGTATAGCTCAGATTGCCTCTCCATTCTCTTCACTTTAGTTTAGATTTGAGCTTTTCCAAGTCTGCTAAGTTATTTACCACATGTCCATCTGCTTTTTAGCTTGCGAAAGTTTCTTGCTGTTGTATCTTCTCTTCTCTGCCTTTGTTTTATATAAATATATATAATTTTAATACATATAGAAATAAACATTTTATATGTATTAAAAATACCTTGAGGTCCGGGAGTTTGGCCTAGTGGTAGAGTGCTTGCCTAGCATGCCTGAAGACCCAGGTTTGATTCCTCGGTACCACATACATAGGAAAAAAAAAAAAGCCAGAAGTGGTGCTGAGGCTCAAGTGGTAGAGCTCTAGCCTTGAGAAAGTCCAAGGGCAGTGCTCAGGCCCTGAGCTCAAGCCCAGCACTGGCAAAAAAAAAAAAAAAAACCTTGAAAGGTCTACTTCTGGTATTACAAGTGGCTCCTATCAGAACACCCCTTCTGCAGATTAAAAAAACATTTAAAATATGGAATAAAAAGGATAAAGACAAATACCTTAAAACACTGGGGACCAACCAAAAGGAAGCAATAATAAAGCTCTGAGGACTTGATGAATGTCTCGTTTGCATAGCTCTTACTCTAAGGAGGAGCCCAAGTCTGTAACATTGCAGGACAGCTAAAATTCTCCTAGACCCTGATGTTGTTTGAAAGACACCCTTACTCCCACCTGTTCTTCCCCTGGCCCACACTGCCAGTTTCTAACCATAATAGTTACTGTGTTCATCTGCTTAATTCTGTTAATAAATGGACTAGTCGATGGTGTCCTCCTCCCATGGTTCCTTTCCCTGTCTCCTGATCTTCGTCATTCATGGAAGCAGGACCAGTGAGGGATCTTCAGTAAAAATAAATCAAAAATATAATTTCAAAAGAGCTGGGTACCAGTGACTCATGCCTGGATTCCTAGCTACTTAAGAGGGTGAGATCTGAAGATTGATATTTGAAGCCAGTCCAGGTAAGAAAGTCCATGAGACTCTTATCTCTAATTAACTACCAAAACCCACAAGTGGAGCTCAAGTGGTAGAGAGTTAGCCTTGAGCAAAAAGGCACAGGGACAGTGCCCAGACCTTGAATTCAAGCCAAGATCAGCCTAAACAAATAAATGCAGAATTTCAGGGACTCACAGTTACTGAGAAATGAAGGGAGAAATTATATAAAGTTGAGAACTGGAGAAAGGAGTCCCAGATTCTTTGTATAACATCTGCCCAAAATTTTAACTGAGCCCTCATACAGTCTGGACTCTGAAAAATCTCCTACCTTTGCTATAGGGAAGATAGAGTTGGCAGTTTGAGTTTAGCCAAGTTAATTTCCTGCTAAGCTAAACTAAAAATTCAGCGCACTTCCAATGTCTAGGATATAACCTAAAATTGTTTGACATACAAAGAAAAAGGAAATTTGAACTATTCTCAAGAGAAATCAATGAAGACCAACCCTAAGATGACCCAAATGTTGGGATTAGCTGAAAAAAAATGTTAAACCAACTATTATAACGATGATCAAGGATATAGAAGAATATATTTTTAATGAAAGTAAATACATTTGGACTTGCATATCCATGGGTTCCACATCTATAGATCTAGCCAACTATGGGTGGAAGACATTTGAAAGAAACATACATCTATGTTGAACATGTGCAACCTTTTTTTTCTTATTAAGCAATGATAAGCAATACAATATGATAACTACTTATGTAGTATTTATATTGTATTTGTATTAGAAGTGAACTAGCGGTGCTGTCAGATGCAGGTATTCTGCCATTCCATACACTGAACTTGACATCCACGTGTTTTGGTATCTGTAGATGTGGGAATCCTGAGCCCAATCTCCTATGCATCCTGAGGGTCAAGGAAATCTCAGCAAGAAAACAGACTCTAAACAAAGAAGAAAGCAAGAAACATATGGGAATTGAAAAAAAGACAATATCCAAAATAAAATTAAAACCTCTAGATAAGTTTAACAGCAAGAGATGACAAAGTAAGCTCAGTGAACCTAAAGGTAACACAATAAATAAAAAGATAATAAATAAATATTAAAAGACTGAAAATTAAATAATTAAAACCTCGGGATCCCATGGAACAAGGATCAAAGCATCCTACCTACAAGCAACAAGGGGAGAAGGGAAAATGAAAACAGAGAAGAAATGGTGATTCGATTCCTAGGTAGCTGTGGGGCAGTGTGGAAAGGCCTGGCACACAGGTAATAAGAAAAAAAGAATGGGGACAAAGAGACTAAATGGATTTTAAGGAGGACTTCAATGTATAGATTCAAGAAACTCACCAAACTAGAAGTGAAAATACAACATACACACCCACCAAAGCACATCGTAGTCTATTGACTACAATCAAAACTAGAGGAGGAGCTGGGTGCAGGGGTTTACCCTTGTAATCCCAGCTACTTTAGAGGTGGAGATTGGGAAGATCATGACTCGAAGCCAACCCAGATACCAAAAAATGAGCAAGACCTCCATCTCAACCGACAAGATGGGCATGGTGGAATGCATCCCATGGTCCCAGGAAGCCATAGGTAGGAGGGTTGGGGGTCTGAGGCCAGACCTCAATGGCAAGACAAAGGCATTAGACCATTCCTGAAAATAGAGTTCTTGAGTTCAAACCCTAGTGCTAGGGAGACAAATTTATGTCTCTGTAATATATTTGACATAAAGAACATAGCTAGAATGCTATAGAAGCAGTGCTAACAGTTATAGGCTTGAAATCAGACCAGAGTTTGAGTATCATCTTGCCTTGGACAGTTGTTTAACTTAAGGACTTGTGTAACACTCTGAACCTCAGTGTTGTCATCTGCAAAGCAAAGTGGCAATGCTTTAAAGGCTTTATAAATGGTAAATAGACAAAATATTAAAGATAGGCATATGGAAGCATTTCTCTCCCTCTTTTTTGCAAAGGCACTAACCTCACCACAACTGCCCCACACTCAAGACATAATTAGTTCTTGAATGCTACATCTCCGATTACCATCGCAAAGTAGACCAGGGGATTCACCTTAGAAATATGGGAGAGCCCAAACATTCAAGCCACATTGGCCAGAAAAGAATGAGGAATGATATTCCAGGAGTAGTATGACATGGTAAACTGTGTCAAAAGAAGTCTGAGGCTTCTTTCAGGAGTGGCAAGTTCTACTAGATGTTTCATTGTAGAGCCATAATGGGGTGCAATGTCTTGGCATGGCAACTTGGGAAAACAATTGATATTCTTACATATTGGACCACTCAAAGAGGCACAGACAAAACAAAGACTCATTGGGGAATCAGGAATCCCTCTCCGTGGAAATTTCCTTAGTGAGGCTTTGTAACAGCTTAATCTGATGGAGAATGAAAATGTAATGGAACTTATTGATAAGCCTGGAAATTCTGGTTATTCTAGACAAATTAAAAGCATAAAGGGTTTAAGAGAAGGAGATCGATATCTTCACATATGAAAGATGGAGGAGGGCTGTAAAGTTAAACTGATGAGGTACTGAATTAATAAAAATGGTTATAGATCAGAAAGGGAAGATTTTTAGCTCATGAGAGACTGCTGTCAAACAATGGGTTGAGAAAGGTGGGGTAAATTAAGTCAGTAAGTCATCGCACAATAATGTGTGCATGCCAAAGCTCGGTAATTGTCAGGATGCTGCAGAGCAGAGAAATCACCAAAGTGCTCTACTCCAGATGATCTGAGTCTAAGCAGATCCCTTTTGAGTCTTGCTTAAGCTCTCCTGTCCCAGCTGCTACTTCTCTAGTCACCTGCATTGCTTCCTCCAAGCTCCTGGCTAATGTTCCTTCTTGCTTCTGGGTATTTGCACCTGCAGTGTCCTCACTGAAGAATACTATTTCTCTGTCCTCTCAGGCTTCCATCTCTCTCTGAGACTTGGTTAGTCCTTCATCTGGGTTCCTAGAATTTTCTTTAATCTGATCTTGTTTTGCACATAACTAGGCTTCTGATCTTTCAATACCTTTTCATAATGGGAAAAAATAGGAACAGCGCTCTCTCTCTCTCTCTCTCTCTCTCTCTCTCTCTCTCTCTCTCTCTCTCTCTCTTTCTCTCTCTCTCTCTCTTCTCCCCCTCCCGCTCTCTCCCGCTCTCCCGCTCTCTCCTGCTCTCTCCCTCTCTCTCCCTCTCTCTCCCTCTCTCTCCCTCTCTCTCCCTCTTGCCAGTTCTAGGGCTTGAACTCAGGACCTGGGCACTTTCCTTGAGCTTTCTCAAGGCTAGCGTTCTGCCAGTTGAGCCACAGCACCACCTGGCTTTTTTGTGTGTATGTAATACCGAGGAATTGAACCCAGGGCTTTATGCATGCTAGGCAAGCACTCTACCTGTAGACCACACTCCCAGCCCCAGGAACTGCCTATTCTTATCCTTGTAACTGAGTCCATAGCCTTGCTGTTGACTGAAAGAACTGCTTATCTTATTTGTGCCTTCATGGGACTAAAGGCAGAACAACTAGCTTTGTGGTTTAGCATAGCTGCCTTGATATGGCTAATTTAAGTTGTTTGAAACATGAATGTGAATATCATATTTGCTAAAATACACACACCAAAATATATAATATATATTATTTATTTATATCATATACAGTTGAGCCTCAGCACCACTTCTGGCTTTTCTTCTATGTATGTGGTACCGAGGAATCAAACCCTGGTCTTTGTGCATGCTAGGCAAGCACTCTACCACTAGGCCAAATTCTTGGCCGTTTATCATCCTTTTTGATGGAAACTAACAATCTGACTGGCTTTGTTAAGTTTCTTATGATTAAATGAATAAAAATATGGCCTTAAAATACTATATCAACGAAGATTTTAAAAACTGTGTTTTTATTAAAACTAGAAAACAGATTCCAAAACCTAGTTTATTTTGATGAAGGCTGGGGTGAATTAAGTCTGTAAGTCATCACACAATAATGTGTGCATGCTGAAGCTAACATAGAAAATACACACATTAGTTTATAGAGAAATGTCATCCTTGTAATATGTAAGAATAGGGTCTGAGTTTCTACTGATAAGACCTTCTGTAATGGGATAGTAACATTTTCTTAGGAATCTTGCCTTTTTTATGTTCATTTCTAGGTTTTTTTTATCTGTTGATAGTTATACTAGTACTACATAATCTAATTCATTGCTATTTATATAAAAGAATACTATTTTAATATTTTACTGAATTATAGTTTATGATAAGCTTCTTATTTTGCTGTGATATTTTGCTCAATAATTTATAAAAATGATCACCCAGTCTATTTCTATTTCAATTTCAACTCAAATGGCCTTTAACTTTTTCCCTTACCTAACAAGTATTGTCTAATTAATATTAACTGATAATAATAGTAGTGAATGTCTCTGTCTTTGAACTCTCTCCATTGTGCCTAATGCATGGTAGATACAAAAATATTTATTCAGGGGCCAGGAGTTTGGCCTAGTGGTAGAGTGCTTGCCTAGCATGCACCAAGACCCGGGTTCAATTCCTCGGCACCACATACATAGAAGAAAAGCTGGAAATGGTGCTGAGGTTCAAGTGGTAGAGCTCTAGCCTTGAGAAAGTCCAAGGACAGTGCTCAGGCCCTGAGCTCTAGCCCAGGATTGGCAGGGAAAAAAAATGTTTATTCAAAGTGTTGAATGAAGTTCTAGAATCTCCCCACATCTAAATATTATTTGTTCATAAAGGAACTACTCAAACTTGCTCCCATGAATTCCCCCTCTTATCTTCAGAAGTAATTTCCAAATGTATTAGTTTGCTCTGCTTCATACCAAGTTGTCACAAATTTAGCAGCTTAAACATCTCTCATTTTTATCTCAAGTTCTGTGGTTGTCAGTCTGGGAAGATTCTGCTGATTTCTCTGCTTAGGGTTACAAGGGCCAAAATCAAGGTGACGGCCAGGCTTGTCTCTTGTCTGGATGCTCTTAGGAATAATCCACTCCCAAATTCATTGGAATTGTTGGCAGAATTCATTTCCTTTCAACTATAGGTCTGAGGTTCCCATTTGTTTACTAGCTTTCAGCCAGGGCCACTTTTTGGCCCTAGCAGCCATCCATATATATATATATTTTTTTTTTTTTTTCTGTCTGTCATGGGGCTTGGACTCTGGGCCTGGGCACTGTCCCCGAGCAGTTCAGCTCAAGGCTACCGCCCTACCCCTGGAGCCACAGCCCCGCTTCCCATTTTCTAGTGATTAATTAGAAAAAGAGTCTCATGTTCTTTAGTGCCTGAGCTGGCTTTGAACTGTGCTCTTCAGATCTCAGCCTCTTTAGTAGGTAGTATTACAGGCATGAGCCACCATGCCCCGCACATCCATATTCTTGTTTAGTACTCTTCAAGCCCTTCTTCTACTTCAAATCTCTGATTTTTTGCTATCAGGCAGAGAAAACTGTACTTTTGAAGGGGTTTATATGATGAGGCACACCCAGTTAATCTGTATCTACTATAAACATAAAATTATCATAGGAGTATTACCAAAAGGGAAATAATGACCTTTTAAAACGTTATACTTAGTCCTTATAGAAGGCTATGCTCTCCTTGTAGGTTCACTTAATTATCATTCCATTAATAGATAACCTCCTTCAAGGTAGTATTCATAGCTTAATTGTTTGTTTGTTTGTTTGTTTTGCCAGTCCTGGGACTTGAACTCAGTGCCTGAGCACTGTCCTTGGGCTTTCTCAAGGCTAGAGCCCTACCACTTGAGCCAAGCACCATTTCTGTTTTGTTTTGTTTTTCTGTGTATGTGGTACCGAGGAATTGAACCCAGGTCTTCATGCATGTGAGGCAAGCACTGTACTACTAGGCCAAACTCCGGGCCCAGCTTAATTGTTTTATGATATCCCGTTACGCCATATATGCCTTATAAGTAGTACATACTCAGTATGGCTATGATTTGATGAGTTGCCCACAAATGTCCAAGTATTAAAGATTTGGTCCTGTTGGGAGATAATAGAATCCTTAGAAGGTGGAGATTTGAGAAACATCCTTAGGAGTCCCGTGGAAGGGGATTATAGGACGCCTGCCTCTTCTTCATCATCTCTTTAGGCTCCCTGACTACTAACAAGGCCACATGCTTCCACCATGGTATGCTGCCTCAATAGAGGCAAAAGCAGTGAGCCCTCTTGATCGTACACAAGAATCTCAAGCAAATACTCTATCACTTATCAGCCTTGCCTCTAGCCCTGTGTTTTGTTTTGCTTTTATTATTATTATTTTTTTTTGCCAGTCCTGGGCTTGAGCTCAGGGCCTGAGCACTGTCCTTGGACTTTCTCAAGGCTAGAGCTCTACCACTTGAGCCTCAGCACCACTTCCGGCTTTTTTCTATGTATGTGGTACTGAGGAATCGAACCCAGGTCTTCATGCATGCTAGGCAAGCACTTTAACCACTAGGCCAAACTCCCGGCCCTGCTTTTATTATTTTTTTGAATGGGGTTTCCCTTCTTGCCCAGGCTGTCTATACTGCAGTTCTCCTGCTTACACTTCTTAAGTAGTAGAAGTGACAAGAACACATTAGCATACCTAGATTAGTCATTGAGGTGGGGGGGATCTTGTTAACTTTTTTGCCTGCCCTGGCCTCCAACCTCAATCCTCCTATTCCTAACCTCCCAACCCAAGTAGCTGGGATTGCAGGACATAAGCCGATGCACTTGGCTTCGCTCTCGTATTAATTCGATACTTGTAAATGCAGCTATCAGTATGGTAGGGAGGAGGACTGACAGACGCCTTTCCATTCTTAGACTGTAGAGCTTTTTGATTTGGTGCTCTGGCTTTAGGCCTCATGATGGCATGCCTTAGCCATTTCCAGTGTGTATGTAACAATATATCTCTATTGGAATACACTGACAAGTGTTTGTAGCTGGGGTTGGGAACATATTTAAGTTGTTCTTTGTAACAGAAGGCTCATAATCAAGTTTTTATTCTTTTCCTCAGAGATATATATTGCAGTGACTCACTAAAGGAAACAACATTATTGCTTATATTAAATATGCTTTAAGTAGTTTTTCCACATCTTTGAAAGAGTTGTATTTCTTCTGGAAAGGCAGATTTTATTTTTGACATGATGGAATCCTTTTTTTAAAGCTCATAATCTAGTTTTTCATGTCAGTGAAACCTTAGTATTTAAAAATGAATTGAGATATTGGTAACAAGAACTGCAGAGATTTTTTTACTACATAAGCCAGAGTTCTAAAGTTAAGTCTTTGATGCATATGTACATTTTTAATTTCTTATTTTTCAATTTCTCCAGACTATTTCTTTTTGTAGTCAAATTCATTGTAATCCCATCACGAAAGTGTTGATCTTTTAGTAACCTTTATTGAAGCATCATATTCATCCACATTCCCTCACGGTAACAGACGGTTTGTATCAAACATACCATGCAGCTTAGTTCAGGCTCCATATGGAACTAATAAGCATCGCAATAAGTGGCCTTGTGTGGATGAATGGAGTTTGGAAGGGTGTGGGGGGGGGGTGTGGGTGTGTGTGTTGCCCAAAGTGAATTTCTCTACTGCCAAACTTTAAATGACAAAATGATTTCTGAACCCCTAGAGTCTTTCCTGGCCTGGAAAATTTATGTGGTTAAAAAATAAAAATAAAATGGGGTACTTTGATATTAAATTAGATTTCTCAGCTCAATAGGAAGAAGAGCTCAGCATTTATTTCTCAGAAGTACCACCATGTTTAATTTTTAAATATGATCTGCAGGAATGCAAATGGTGTCACCTAGTCAGAGCAGCATTAAGCACAATGTTTGCCTGGCTTACATCCCTGCCAGAAGATGTGTAACATAGTGGTTGATCTGTCTTATTTGGTGAAACTCACAGTGGGTGTACAGTAATTTGCAATGAGACCAGCATGTGGCTTTGGGAAAATGGTGTATTTTTCTCTATAAAAAGGGGTGTGGGAGAGAAAAACAAGATAGTTAATGGAATTGACATGGCTATAGTTGTCTATTGAGGTTGATGTGTCTTTGCTCTCGTTTTTCTTTTTGCTTATTCCAGTAATTCAAAAGCCAGATCCTCCTGGCTATTGTTATATGGGGATTCTTTTTTGCTACTAGACAATACCACATGTTAATTTTTCCAAGGAAACTACTGAACATTGCTGCTCCTACTTCCCAGCTAATTTATCATCTATGTGTAGCTTTCACCCTAGTTGCCTACTAAGCATTGAATTAGACAAAAAAATTAATTGCTTCCATAGAATCCTGTACCAATCAGAAGAAAGCTGAACTTCAAACTAATTGAAACCAAAATTCCTCCTAAAACCTGCTTACACTCTGGCTGGTGGTGCAATAGGAAGTTATTACCAAAGGTGTTTATTTCAGAGACTAATTTAAGGCAGTTAGACCCTTAGCAATATTTTATTTGCCTGGGTCAAAAGCAAGGGCAGGGTCCAAGTTTAAACTTGCAGGTTTAGGAAAATGTGGAGCATGGATTTGGGTGAAGTTGAGTTAGGATTTCGTTGTGAAAAGGGAACTTCATTTTTTCAGCTGTCATTCACAGCTGCCCCTGGAATTGTTCTCTCTTATTCTCTCCTGAGAGCCCTGAAATCAGTTCTGACCATTAATAAGAAGGATAAAGAACTCTTCACGGTTCAGGGTCGAGGGCCATGGAGAGGAAGGAGTGGTGATGGGGGATTGTGGTGTGAGGCCAGCCCAGGCATAAAGGTTTACTAGACGGATTCCCAGTCAGTTGCTGGGTGCCAGCGACCTAGGTAAACCCAAATAGAACCATTGCAGTTCAGGGCAGCCCAGGCATAAAATGTCTTAAAGATGACCAACTCAGAAAGAGACTTAATGGTGCTTAAGTGTAAGCGGTAAGATACTTGCTCAGCAGGTATGAGGTCCTGAGTTCAAATCTCAGTACCACCAAAAGAGAAAAAAAAAAGTACTTTAAAGTTGGAAAACCTTTTGACTATCCCAATCAAGGAAGGAATTTGCCACATAGCCAGGCACGAAGTAGAGCTAGGTTTGCCACTCAGCTTTTCTGACCCCCACTTCATCAATCTTTCTATTTCCCTGTATAATTATTTTGAAGATACTGACATATGTCTGTTTTAGCATTTAAAGAAGTAAACCATTTTCTTAATATTTTGTTCTTTGAAGTAATTTATTTTTTCTTTGTTTTCTGAATCCCACTTCAATTAGTTAAGTAACCATTTTAGCACCAAGTTTAAGCTTAACCCAGAGGCTGTAATGATGATAGGTAGAATCTCTGTGCATTGTTAATAATACTGAATACTTACTATATGCCAGATACTGTTTTGAATGCTGTATAAACATTATCTCTTTTTTTTTCTTCAGTACTGTGGTTTGGAGCCTTGTGCTTGCTAGATAGGCACTCTACCACTTGAATTACGCCCCCAGCCTTACTTTATCTTCTTTAGGCTCTGCAAGTCAAGTAACAGCCTCATTTCATTTCCAGAGTAGATCAAGCTTCAGGAAATATGCCTCTAAAGGAAAAATGACTTGATAGATTATATGATATTGATATATATCATACACATATATTGATATCATATTGTGGCTTTGTGCAAAATTGGGACTTGAACTTGGTGACTCAAGCTCTTGTTCAGCATACTTGTTTGGTTGGCTCTTTACCACTTGAGCCATACCTCAAACTTATCTAGAGTTTCTTGGACTTTTCTGTGTGACCTAACTTGAAACGAATATCATTAGCTCTCAGCCTCCTCAAGAGCTATTTTTACAGGTATGAGCCACCCATGCTTGGCTCCAATGTGTCTTTAAGCTATAAAATCCTGTGATTAAAATACAGGGCTATACAGCAATTAAAGAATTAAAACTTGGGTGGAGGTTTGATGTTCCCACATTTTCCTTTTTTGGTTGAAGTCAAACTTGGAGAGAAACTTTCATTGTGGTCTCTGAGAAGAATTCAGCTCTAACCTTCCATTGGGGAGCCTACGGGCTAGGGGCCTGCAGTTGACTAAGCACTGGCTCAGAGACACATCACTTGGTGTTACTTTAGTATAGGCTTTTTTTTAATATTTAATATTTTTGGTATGAATCACAGGTGAAATTTTCGTGCCATGTGTAAACAATTTTACTTTTTTATTGAAACAATGAATTCAGGAATGTCATATTGAAATGTCAGCCATTTTGCTTTTATCAATGTATGGAGAAATACTTTTATATTAATACAATAAATGATGTCATTTAATATGGAGTAGATATTATAATTCAAGGTTAGCAAATCTCAGGAGGTGATTTAGGTCACCAAGCTAGATTGGAAAAAGGAAAAGAACATTTTCCTTGTCTTTCTCAAGTAATGTTACCAATTTCCTCCTCAGACTCGGGCAGATGGAAGGGTAGCATGGTTTATGAAAGTGACCCTGGCTTATTTTATCTGTGCAATGGATGCTATGGCCCTGGAGAATTTACTTCCCTTCCTCCACTTCCATTTCCCCATCTGCAGAAGGAAAGGATTGGCTTGCATAGTATCATGGTGCTTTTTTGCTTTCAGTTTCTTTGTTATTGTTAATAGCCGATACTGGGACTTGAACTCATGGCCATACATTCTTGCTTGGCTTTTTCACTCAAGGCTGGTACTCTACCACTTGAACTGTATCTCCACTTTTGGTGTTTGGTGGTTATTGGGAGATATGAGTTTCACAGAGTTTCCTGCTCAGGCTGGCTTCAAAAGGTAATTCTGCCTCCTGAGTAGCTAGGGCTATAGGTATGACCCAGCCATGCCTGACTTCACATCTTATTCTATTTCCATTTTAGAAATGAGCAGAGATTTAATATCTTACCCTTAGTCATTAGAACAGGGCTTGTTCAGTTGAAGGCTATCCTCTGAACCGTATTATTACTTAGCATCTATAAAAATATGAAGGCCAGTCGTCTGCCTCCTTGCTTGATGTGTGTATTCATTCTTCATTGTCTTCAGAGCCCATGTTGTGTTTGGGCTTAGATTCACAATACCAAAATCTCTGCTAGTTTTCAGTTACTGACAGACAGAAGTGAAGTGAGTAGTAGACTCATGCAAGAGAAAGTTACTCTTATTAGTAATTGTTCTAATTGTTTTTGTATGTGTGTGTGCCAGTACTGGGGCTTGATCTCTGGGCCTGAACATTGTCTCCAAGCTTTTTGCCCAAAACTAGAGCTCTACTACTTGAATGACCACAGCTCCATTTCCAGCTTTTTGGGGTGATTAATTGGAGATAAGAGTCTCCATAGACTTCATTGCCCAGGCTGGCTTTGAACCACAGTCCTCAGATCTCAGCCTCCTGTGTAAGATTACAGTCTTGAAATTGTTCTAATTTTGTTGTGTTTGCCACTACTATGGCTTGAATTCAGGGCCTGAAGCCTTCACTGTCTGCTTTCCTGCTTGAACTGGTGCTCTATTGCTTGAGCCACACCCTCAGCAAGCATTTTGTTACTTAATCAGAAATGGAATTTCTCCAACTTCTAAGGACCACATGTATCCAGCTCAGTAGTTTTAATTTTTAAGAAAATAGTTTGAAGTTTTACTAAGACACCCTTAATTTTAAGTATTTAAAAGTAAAACAAGAATAATGCCCATTCACGTTTGCATACCAATTCATAGCACATTTGTAAAGTGTGCTACACTAAATATATTCAATCTCATCTACACTTTATAAACCATCTTTATATGCAGTATGTGACTTGAAAAGATGTCTTTTCACAGGTATGATGTACAGTCTCTGCACACCTAAAATGTGGGTGAGCAGTGTATGCATCTGCCCATCCATTATGGTGGGATGAGGGAACAAATGGTGCTCGTGAGAAATTGCCAGCAGGTGTGGGACTAAACCCTTTGCAAGGTGTCCAAGGCATAAAAGATACCTTTTTTTAATGCCACAGAAAGAAATAGTCCCAAGAGAAGGTTATCTAGCCTTTAGTTTTCTTCCCACTGGCTGCTTAGTTCTGATTTTGAACAAAGAAAAGAGGTAGAGACTAAAGAAAAATATAGAGCCAGGTCCCCATCAAAAGTGACCTCCTGCCCAGCACCATTCTAGCTACTCAGGAGGCTGGAGTCATGTCTCAAATGTTAAAGCACCAATCAGCCAAGGAAGCAAACTAAACAATATTGAGGCCCTGAAATTAGACATCCAATACAGGCAAAAAAGGAAGAGAGTGGGGCTGGGAGCATGGCCTAGTGGTAGAGTGCTTGCCTAGCATGCTGAAGCCCTGGGTTCTATTCCTCAGTACCACATACACAGAAAAAGCCAGAAGTGGTGCTGTAGCTCAAGTGCTAGAGTGCTAGCCTTGAGAAAAGCCCAAGGACAGTGCTCAGGCCCTGAGTTCAAGCCCCAGAACTGGGGAAAATAAAAAAAGGAAGAATACTTGTTTACTGAACATTGCTTATGACAAACAGTTGGTTTCAGAGATGGGTAAAAGATGTTTCTTGCCCTTGTTTGCACGAGAACTAGTGAAACAAGGAAAGCCAGTAAAATGAAGTTATGGTTTTATGGTATGTGTGCTTGGAATTGGCATCAGCAAACCCTTAAGTGCTCTGAGAACTAAATAGAAGACTGGATGGATACCTGGGTTGTTAACATGTAGACTCCTCATTTTCAGCACACAAGGGAACAATGGATGAAGAGAAATACATCCCAACAGTGTGCTTAGTAAGGGTTCATTCATTTGCCTCTCCTCTTTCAGAGTTCAAAAAAATGTTGAGTAGTTCACTTTTCTGTATTGTTGCCTATTGTCTGCTAAAATGTCTTCTAATTCTGTTCTTCCCCTTTGCAGCTAAGATACCAACATGGACTAGGGACTCCAGACTTAAGGCAGACTCTTCCTAACCTGAAAACCTTCATGGAGCATGGACTGATGGTCAGGTGGTGAGTATCTTTGAAAATCAGAAACAAAATCTGTCATGTGGGTGGTGAACCTGAGAGATTTCCCTGTCTTCTATGTTGCTCATTGCCTGCCTTCTGGATATCCTTCTGCAACAAGGTGGAAAACTTTGCAGAGTTGAGTAGGCAATGAATCTTCAAGAGTTGCCCCACAACCCCTTTTCGTTTTTAGAAAAGGGAAGCTAGGTATCAGTGGCTCATACCTGTAATCCTAGCTACTCACAAGGATGAAGCTTGAAGGATTGAGGTTTGAAGCCAGCCCAGGCAGAAAAATCAGAAAGACTCCGTCCCCAACTGACCAGCAAAAAGATAGCCTGGCCAGACTCCAATGGCCCAAGCTTATAACCCTAGCTACCCAGGAGCCTAAGAACTGAGGATTAAGCCTCAGAGCAAGCACAAGCAAACAAATCCAAGTGACACTTACCACTGGTTAACCAACAAAAAGCTAAGCAAGAGCACAAGCTCACAGTTTAAGCCCCAGTTCCAGTGTACACACACACACAAGTTGGGTTGCAGTTCTGTTTCAAGTAATAGACTGCAAGCTGTAAGCAAACAGTCCTAGTAAGAATGTGAATCCCTGAGTTCAAGTCATAGTACTTGCAGAGAGAGAAAGAGTTCTGATCACAGAGAGAAGTGGAGCGGGGAAGGAGATGGGAAGAAAGAGATTCTGATCACAGACCTTTGTTCCCGTCTTGCTGAGTGAACTTTAAGTCCTTACTGCCTTTCTGAAACTTGATTTTCTTACTTGTAATTATTCCCTGCTCCTCTCTCTAGTTGGTTACGAGGATAAAAAAGGTATGAGATTTAAAAAAAAAAAAAACTGAGAAGGAAGGAATAAAAATTTCCCTCTGTGCTGTAAGGATTATAAGTAAGTGACATCTATGGTTGACCTTTGACATTTAAAATTTTTTTTGATCTGGTACAATCCTCAAAATGATAGGTTTCAGACATCTGGATGTAAGCAGAACTCCTTTTAACTACAGATTTTCGGTTTGGGATTTGGGGTTTTGGGTTTGGGGGGAGTTGTTTTTGTTTGGGTTTTGGGTTTTTTTGCCAGTTGTGGAGCTTGAACTCAGGGCCTAGGCACTGTCGTTGGATGCTTTTTGCTCAAGGCTGGCGCACTGCCATTTGAGCCACAGCACCACTTCTGGCTTTTCCCATGTACGTAGTACCAAGGAATCAAACCCAGGGCTTCATGCATGCTAGGTGAGCACTCTACCACTAGGCTAAACTCCCAGCCCCCAGAACTCCTTTTAAGCAAACATACAGGTTTTTTTTCAAGGATTCTACTCAGAATATGAAAATAATTATCAACATTGGGTGCTACTGTGGACCTAGGTGCCTTGAGGAATACAGCAAAGGAATCAAAGTCTAATGTGAAAAATAATGACATGAATAGTAACAAAAATGAGCCTGCAGACATTTCTTCTGCATTGTCTCTGTGGAAAACTCTGAGCTAAGCATTCTGGGAGGTGATAGCAGTACCCAGCTCCTCCCCACACTCAAGGAAGTTGTGGTCTGATGGGAATCACATAACTCAAAAGTTTCCTAACACAATTGGTAAATTACCTAAAATACAGTATGAAGTGACAACACACCACTTGATGGATCACTGAATGAAGCTTGCTCAGTACTGAGTGGCCCTGTATCACTTTCTGAAGAGACTTGTCTTTTCTCCACTGGTTGATGATGGCCCACCTCTCTCAAGTTCCGAGTTCCCTCATATACCACTCCTGTTTCCAGATCCCCTGCTCTTCTGCATCGTTTCATCTGTCTGCCCGTAGGCTGGGCTAGTACCACATTCTTAATTAATATGAGACATAACTTTTATCATTCTCCTTGAGGTTGAAAGATGCAACTCTCCTCTCCCCTGACATTTGGAACCATTTTAGAGAGAAGATACAAAAGACAGACTAGTACAATCAAAATGTCAGTTTTAGTACTGATAAAGCTGCTTGAAAAATGTGGCTTTAGATCTGTAATAAAAGGGGCTTACGAAGATATCACTCAAAATTGAACTCACTCTCACCATCACCATGTATGCCTCCGCTGAGAGCCTTAACACACTACAGAGAGTGATTGGCTGGCTCCTCTGCAGGAGGCCTGAGCCAAGATACCCTGACCCTTTTGAGCCTCTAAGTCACCAATAGAAATGTCTTCCTCTAGCTAGCAGATAGAGAGACACTCCTAAGCCAGACTCTCATAGGAAAGAAAAGGAAAATGTTTTCAGCCTTCTTCCTAACCTGCAAGGAGGAGCTCCTACTAAGTGCTTCTTCAGAACTCTTGCCTTTTCTTAAGAATGCTATTTTAGTGCCAGTGTGGTGGTTTACATGTGCAATCCCAGCTACTCAGGAGGCAGCGGTCAGGAGGATCACTGTTTGACGCCAAGTAGAATTCTTTGTTTTAATTAGCCAGATCTCATGTAAATAAGGCATGAAATCCCACTACTAAGGAAGTGTAGGTAGAAGAATTACAGTCAGAGGCCAGCTCTAGGCAAAAAATGCAAGACTTTATCCAGAAAATAATAATACAAAAAAAAAAAAACCAGACTAGAAATGTGGCCCAAGTGGTAGAGGTCCTGCTTAGCAAGTTATATATCTATAATATTATTATAATTATGTCATTGATATATTACAAATAATATAAAATCATTTGCATGATCAGGCTGCTTTATGAGTTTTCCTACTAACATGGTATCTAGCCTTTTTTTTTCTTTTTTTTTAGCATGTCTCTGAAGTTTTATAACTTTATTCACAATGATCTTTTATTAAGTCCTAGGTACCTTACAGTCTTCTCCACTATTATCAATGTTTTATTATAATATTCAACGTTTTTGTAACTACACACAGGAATACCACTGGTTTTTATTTAAAGAATAGCTTTATTAGCATTAATTATAGTAGCTTATCTTAGTGTCCCATAAATTTTCTGTGTACAGTTATAATTTCAATGACTCATGGTATTTTTCCATTTTTGCAGCTTTTCTTGCATTTTATTACAAAATAGAAGCAATAGTGATTCCTTGCCTTGCTCTTGACTCTACAAATACTAATTTTCCACCATTAATGATTATGCTTATTATAGGTCTAATAGATATCTTTTAATGGAGGCAGGTTTTTCTTTTCCCCATGTGCTGAAAGTTGGTTTTAAATCATGAATACATATATTTTAAATTTTACCAAATATTTATTCTGAATATATTGGAAGTATACTATATTTTTTCTCCTATGTATAAGACCATCTTTGTCTCTACTTGTCCTGTTACAGATTTTTCCTTACATTGCTGGAATTGTTTACTAATAGTTTAGAATGTCTAAATCTGCAGACTGAAATGAAACTAGCCAATAATTTTTCCATTAGTTAAAATCCTTGTCTGATCTTGGGTTTTGACAAAACCAAATATGCCTTATGGAATAAATAGAGCATCTTTCTCTTCTATTCTCTGAAATCATTTATGTAAGATAGGAATTATCAGTATCTTGAAAGCCTCAAAAATCTAATACTTTTCGTTTGTTGGGCCAGTGTGTTGAGTTTTAACTACTGGTTCAATTTCTGTAATGATTACAGATCTCTTTATGTTACGTTAAGTTGATGTTTAATTCCTCATTAACTCACTTCAGTCTAATTCTTTGTCATCCTGCTGAAATTTCATTTATCTAGCTGGGTGCCTATTGAGCTCAGTTGCCAAACCCAAAGTTTCCTTTTCTGTCCTAATCCTGTCAGGATTAAGCCTCCACCCTTCTTGGAACTAGTCTTTTTCTGGCTTCCACCATCCTGCCCTCTTGGCCTTCCTCCTCTGAAATGTTCTTTCTCCCCCTGACATATTTCTTTCACGCCATGTGACTGCCAAGTGTCACAGTTTTCTATATTTCCATCTTAACTTCTTGCTCTGTCTTGTGTTCCTTTTATTCATTCCTACCATCTCAAAAAGGAAAAAAAAAGAGAACAGGAAAAAAAATATGACAACAACAACAAAACAAAACAAAAAAAAAACACTATAGGCTTATGACTCCCCAAATTCTATTTCCAGTCTCCACCTCTCCTGCCAACTCTCCATCTGGACACTGCCCCTTGCAGAGTCACAGGCATCTACCCGTGCTGTCCTTCTCTTCCCATTCTCTTCTTCTCAGCACAGCCAGTCTGCCTTAGTTGTCCTGGGAAGTTATCATTGATTCTCTTCTTTATCCCTACCAAATCCAACCACATTTATTAGCAAACCATCCACATCTGCCTGCAAGGTTCATACCCATGAGAATCCTCCTGGCTGCTTCCCACCGTCTTCCACCACCCAGTCTAGACTGCCACCTTCCCCGATTTAGACAGCAGGGCCAGCACCGTTCATCTCCCTGACTCTACTCTTGTTTGATCCCCTTATTCTCCACGGGAGTACAGTGAGCTTTTTAAATTCTATGTATGGCTTAACTACTCTGTAACTTCCCTGGAAATCACATTCTGGGATAGATCTTAAGACTTTCCCCCCATGGTCTGCCTGTCCCCTGCCTAATCTGACCTCACTCTCTCTACTTGGGTGGCCATTGCTACATTGGTCTTCAATTAGTGACATGAGAGCTCTTTACTGTCCTACTGTCTAGAGTTCTTCTTACTCCTCCACTTCTGTCTCCTTATCCCACCACCTCCTCTTCCTCGTCATCCTACATCTTCCTCCTTATTCTACCACTTCATCAAGACAGAACAGTTTAAAAAAAGGCACACAGAGAAATTTTACTGGCAAAGTTAGAATATACATTCCTTTTAGCAATAGCGAAGATGGGGTTACTCAGGAGGCTGAGAACTGAGGATCAAGGTTCCAAGTCAGGACAAGCAGAAAGTCCATGAGACTTTTACATACAATTAAACATCCAAAAGCCAGAAGCTGAGCTGTGATTCAAGTGGTAGAGTACTAGCCTTGAGGACAAAACCTTGGGACAGCGTGCATGCATGTGTGAGGAATGCATATGCACACACCCACAAAATCTGGGTATGAGAACACTTATACAATTTTCCAACCCTCTTTTGAAAAGATGAACACAAAATAAAATTAGAAAAAAATATTCGTAATGATGAATAAATAACAATTTACTGAAATCTTACAGATAACGTCTTTTTTCCCATTATACCCAAAATATTTACATCAAAGTACTCCTCCTGACTACCCTTCTGTAATTTTCAGCAATTCTCAATTTTTAGATATAGAGAGATTAAAATGACTTTCTGAGCATGGTTGACTCGTGAACCTGTTACAGAAACACTAGAATTTATGTTTCCCGGCACTGATATAAAATCCATTATGCCCAGACTTACACATTTCCATTGTGCCTCTCAATAACAGCTGTGCCAAGCACATTAATAGGAGTGAACAGTAATGACCACTCTGCAAAATGCTGATGAAAACAGGCTTCTATTTTTCCATGCAAAGTACTGGGGAAAAGAACGCTATGGAATGGCTCTGAGTCAAGACCACTGCAGGAAGCCAGGCTGGAAGTTACACATCTAAACAAAGACCAAATAAGCACTTTCAGCCTCTAAGGAAATCTGAGAATTTCCGACAGCAACCATACATTGAAGAGTTAACACCCCAGTCTGTTCCTTAGGGCAAAGGGTAAAAAAACTCAGCTCCTAAGGGAGGCTCTTCACATCTTTGGGGGAAGACAACATTTCCATTTTCCACATGGTCATTTCCATTCACAGATTGCTCCCTGTGGAGGCACACAGAAAAGACTATGATAAAAGTCTTGTAACAGGGATGGGGATGTGGCTTCATGCTTGCCTCGCATGCATGAAACCCTGGGTTTGATTTCCCAGTACCACATACACAGAAGAAACTGGAAGTGATGCCATGGCTTTGCTTGCCTTGAGCAAAAGCTCAGGGATAGTGCCCAGGCCCTGAGTTTAAGCCCCAGGATTGGGGGGAAAAAAAGTCCTTATTACAGAATGGTTTTTTTTCTATTGCAGAATTATTAACCAATGCTAGAAGCATCTTTTTACCCAATTCATCCTAAAATCAACCCTTCTTTGTCTCACACACGTTGTAGCATGAACCCAGTTTTCAGTGTTTTATATCAGTTTTCCCCAAAAAGAAGTCCCCATTTTCTATCCTAGAATCATAAACCTGGTTGAACAGGCAAGCATCACAGTTTTGCAAAAACAGAATTTCAGCTCAGACCCTGTGTTCCTGGGTACTTTGGTTAAAAGTTATCAGAATGCCACTTAAACATTCCATTTTTCTTTTTCAACTGACTTCGAAATGGCCCAAGGCTCAAGTTGACATCCCTATCCAGATCTGCCACTTGTACTGAGTTATGTTCAGGGAAGAATGTACTTGAAAGCTGTTGATGATGGCTGCCACAAGATGATAAGCTCAGTACTGAGTTGAAAAGACAGTGTGTTGTGGTTGCTGTGTGATGGGTCCTCACATCCGGGTCCTGAGACAGTGCCTCAATTATGTTTCCACCACTCTCCCAGCCTGACTCAACTGACCCCTAGACATAACACACACTTCTGACTCATTTCTTCAGTTGATGAGTTCCCAGTACCCAAAACAGCCCACCCCTTCATCTGCCCTATGTAGATGCGTTCTCATTCCAGCCCATGTCTTCCCTCATCTATCCATCCATCCATCCACCCATCTGCTCTCTGGCCAAGTACAATGGCAAGTACAGACACAAAGACATTCCATCTGTGGATCAGGTCTCTTCTGCCTCCAAATCTTAACCTTGAGGCTTGTGGCTTAGTGGTAGACTGCTTGCCTGGCACGCCTGAAGCCCTACATGAAGCAGCTTGAGCTGGGGTATGTCTTACTCATCTCTGTATCTCCAACCTGCCACCAGGGAAGTGAATGACAAAGTCATCAGTTCTCTTATTTTCGTGGAATATATCCCTTGAATTTGCTTTCAAGGAGCTTATAGCCTCAGTATTGAAATAGTAACAAACAAATAATAGAATGTATAAAGTGAGGGGCCGGGAGTTTGGCCTAGTGGTTAAAGTGTTTTCCTAGCATGCATGAAGACCTGGGTTCGATTCCTCGGTACCACATACATAGAAAAAAGTCGGAAGTGGTGCAGAGGCTCAAGTGGTAGAGCTCTAGCCTTGAGAAAGTCCAAGGACAGTGCTCAGGCCCTGAGCTCAAGCCCAGGACTGGTAAAAAAAAAAAAAAAAAAAAAAAAAAAAAGAATGTATAAAGTGAAATAAGGAAGAGGTATGTTATCTCAAGTACTTAGAAGAAGCCCTTTATTTCATAGCATGAGGCCTATGAAATGACATCTTTAAATGGATCTGAAGTACAAGAATGAGGTAGGGTTTGAGGACTCAAGTTTGAAACTATGGCCCAGTCAGAAAGAATGAGACTGTGAATTTGAATACCAACTCCAACACTTAACCGTGTCTGTGACCTCGGGCAGACATGGGCTACCCGCCTTACCCTCTTTACCTATAAAATGAAGATAATAGTGCCAATCTGGTAGTAGTGCCATAAGATTAAGTCTGTAAGTGTATAGCATACCGCCTGGCACTTAGTCATACTTAATAAATGGTAACTATTATTATAAAAATGTCATGAATAAGTGAATCATAGTTGTTACATCTGTTTTTAAAATTAAATCCATTCTTTGTTAGAGGTGTTTAGTTTTTCTTTCAGTTCTATAGTCGTCTTGGAAATAAGTATAAAATACTGGGGCTTGAACTCAGAGCCTTGCACTCTTAATACTTTTTCCACTCAAGGTTGGTACTCTACCACTTGAGAGCTATATCTCCACTTCTGGCTTTTTGCTAGTTATAGATAAAAGTCTCTTGGATTTGTCTGCCCTCATTGGCTTAGGGCCACAGTCATGAGATCTTAGCCTCCTGTGTAGCTAGGATTATAGGTATGAACCACACTGATACGTGGCTTTTGGTAGAGTGCTTGCCTATTATGAAACCTTGGGTTCAATTCCTCAGTACCACATACACAGAAAAAGCCAAAAGTAGTGCTGTGGCTCAAGTGGTAGAGTGCTACTTTTGAGCAAAAGAACCTTAGGGAAAGTGCCTAAGCCCTGAGTTCAAGCTCTCGGGACTAGCAAAAAAAAAAAAAAACAAAAAACTTGGAAAATAATTTAAGAGCGTGAGCACTGAAAGAATCAAAAAAATGCTAACCCTATTGCTTAAAAAACTAGAACAGGGGCCAGGAGCATACCCTAGTGGGAGAGTGTTCACCTAGCATGCACGAAGACCCAGGTTCGATTCCTCGGTACCACATATATAGAAAAAGCTGGAAGTGGTGCTGTGGCTCAAGCAGCAGAGCTCTAGCCTTGAGCAAAAACTGTCCAAGGACAATGCCCAAGCCCTGAGTTCAAGCCCCAGAACTAGCAAAAAGAAAAAAAAAGAACAGGGGAAAGGGAGGCACTGGAATTGGATCAGTAGCCTGAAAAGGTTATTTGCCTATAGTTTTTATCTTCCATGAATAGTTATTTTCTCAAACATATAGTTAAAAAGAAAGTGGGGGGGACGTAGAAGAAGCCAGGTGCTGGTGGCTCACATCTGTAATCCTAGCTACTTAGGAGGCTAAGATCTAAGGATTGAGGTTCAAAGCCAGCCCAGGCACAAAAGAAGTCTGTGAGACTTATCTCCAATTAACCACCAGAAAACTGGAAGTGGAAGTGGTGCTATGGCTCAAAGCTGTATTTCCAAGCCATCTGTTTGGTTTTCTTGGTGGAAATGTTAACTCTTTCCTGATAGCAAAGCTTAAGCTAACAATATCATACAAGGCAGTGTGATGCAGAGGAGGGAACACTAGAGTTTGGAAACAGAAAATGTGAGTTCCTGTTTTAGCTTTATCATGATTTAAAAAATGTTTTTGTGTATCAGTATTTGGGGTATTTTTTTAAACTACTACTGGGTTTTAAAATCAGGGTTTGCATTTAATAGGTAGGTGTTCTAACCCTTGAACTGTGCCTTCAGCCTTCCCCACCCTCCCTTTTTTTTTTCTTTGTTTTTCAGATAGGATCTCTCCTTTCCTGGGCCAGCCTTGGGTTGTGATCCTACCTACACCTCCCTCATAACTGGGATTATATATGTGAGCCTCTACCCTAGCCAAATGTCAGGGGTTTTTTGTTTAGGAAGGTGGAGCGGGTGAGTGGGTGTGGGTGTGTGTTGTTACTGAAGTTTGAACTCAGGACCTTGAAATAGTTCCGCTTTTACAATTAAGGCTAGCACTACCATCTGAGCCATACCCCCACTTCTGGCTTTTTTGCTGGTTAATTGAAGAAAAGAATTTTATGGACTTGCTTACCTGGCCTGCCTTGAACCAGAATCCTCAGATTGCAGCCTCCAAAGTAGCTAGGATTATAGATGAGAGCCACCAGTGTACCACAAGTATTAGTTTTTTTAAGTGAAGTTAATAGACATCAGTCCTGTTTCCCAAGCACAGCTGTAGAGAACATGGTTTATAAACTGAAAAGAATATACATTGTATTATTATTAAGCATTATTCATGCATTTGGCAACTCCTTGTCTCCTGTGCATATAGTACTATTCAAGAGACAGGGGAGATTCAAATGTATAAGATTTCCCTGCCTTTGGCTAGTAGACAGTTGTTTAGTTTCTTATCTAAAGGAACAGATAAAACAAACATTTTCAAGAGATGTTTTGAAGGACATAACTGGCAAAAATATTCCTATGTAGTGTTCATTGTCTGTGCCCGAGACCCACCTTCAGTGGGCAAGTCTGTCACAGTGCAGGAGGCCATCAAAAGACCAGACATTGAATGGGCCTCAGTGCCAAGCAGGGGCTGAGTGCTGAGGAGATCCCCTGGCCATCTCAGTGTGCTAGAACATTCCTCCAGACCTGTGCGGTACAGTGGACAGAACTGTTTGTTGCATACTGGTCCTGAGAAGCCCCTCTGCAATAGGAGCAGTGGGAGGGGCCTCCCACCCCAGTGCTGGAATCTCCATGCTGTGCCCTGCTGCTCCTCTCTGGATCTCATCTCCCTTTCAGTTTGGAAATAGAGAGGCTCAAACTCATCAGCTTCGAGTAAACATACAAAGTACCTAAGAGTTTAGAAAAGTGGTTTTCCGTAATTTGAGAATAATGAAAAGCCTAAAATAAATGAGTCAGTCTCCATTCCTTAAAATCACAGCAAAGACGGAATAGTAATAAAAATAAGTAATATTAAAAAGCTTCCAAAAGTGCCACTTTTTAAAAAATCAGTCTTCCTTTTTCCCTTCCCTCCGTCATGCTGCTGAATGCAGAACTGAATCCTGGCAGGTGGCCTCTGAGGGACTTAAAAAAACAAGTCTTTCTGCTGATAGGCTTTTTAACTGAGGTCACATGACATTGTCTTTGAAGTCTCAAGGGCTTTAGGCTGGCATCTCTAATTCAGAAGTGCAGCCTAGTGAAAAGTAAATGAAAAAGAAAGTTTTATTGGAGTTACTTACTCTAAGATACCTGTTTTAGAAGGAACCTTGACAAGCCATTTTCTTGCCTCTAGACAGGAACACACAAGGCATATGGGTATCTGTAGTATTTTAAAAGACCTTGGGGGGACCAGGTTTCTTCCATAATTCATTCCAGACTTTAAACACCCTCCCTTCAGGAAATTCTTCCCTATATTTAACTTATAGGCCCCCTCCTGCGGTTAACACCCATTTCCTCTTTCTCTGTCTTCAGCCAGGATGGAGAACAGCTGTCCAACATCCTTTTGTGCACTAACCTTCCACCAGTGACAGGGGGTCATTTGGGTATCACTGGCCACTTCTCCTTCCCGCCTGTAAGCAAGTCTTAGAGCCAAACCCAGATCTTTCCTTTCTGCATCATCTTTATTTCTCCTTTTGATTATAAAATAATGCAATGAATAAAATTGGGAAGTTATAAAAATATGCAAAAGAGAGTCAGCCGGGTTCTGGTAGCTCACGCTTGTAGTCCTTGTTACTCAGAAGTCTGAGATCTGAGAGTCACAGTTCAGAGCCAGCCTGGTCGGGAATGATTCTGAGACTTTTAGCTCCATTTGAGCACCAAACAGCCAGAAGTCAAGCTGTAGCTCAGGCAGTGGAGCACCAGCTTTGAGCAAAAAAAAAAAACCTCAAGAACATTGCCCAGACCAGAAAGGAAAAAAAAAAAAAAGCAAACTAGGTAAGGGTGGGGAGAACACTGGGCTTGAAATCTAGAGACAAAATCCTCTGTGATCTAAGCCAGATGATTTTTTTGTTTGTTTTGTTTTCTTCAGTCATGGGTTTGAACTCAGGGACTGGTAACTGCCTCTGAGCTTTTCTGCTCCAGACCGGCACTCTACAACTTTGACTCATATCTTCATTTCCAGTTTTCTGGTGGTTAATTGGATGTAAGAATATCATGGGCTTTCCTGTCTGGGCTGGCTTTGAACCATGACCCTCAGATCTCAGCCCCCTGAGTAGGTAGAATTAGAGGTGTGAGCCACCAGCACCCAGCTAGGTATTTCTAATCTAACTAAAATCCAATCCTCTATTCCAGTTCTATTAGTGGAAGTATAGTGAATCACATGCACAAATCTGAATTTTCTGATAGTCACATTTTACAAGGCAACAATAAGTAACTTTATTTTAGTAACATTTTTATTTAAACCAAATAAAATCTGGATTGTATATCCAAAATCATATTTTGTCAACATTTTAAAAAATTTTGGCAGGTAGGTCAAAGGGCTTGAACTCAGGGCATGGGTGCTATCCCTAAGCCTGAGTGCTCAAGGCTAGTGGTTACTACTTGAGCTACAACACCACTTCCCATTTTTAAATTATTAATAAGACAACATTCTTTCCTTTTTTTCATAAGAAGCCCTCATTCTGACCTGCCCAGGGAAAAAATGAGAGACCCTGTTCAAAATATAAAGCAAAAAGGGCTGGAGTATGTATGACTCAAGTGGTAGAGTACCTGCCTAGCAAGCATAAGGCCCTGAGTTCAAACCCTACTATCACCCAAAATAAAAAGTAAAATAAATTGCCTTGTGTGCACCTTCACAGTACATAGTGCATACTTGGTTTTTTTCTGCCTATCATCCCATCCTCCGAACCATAAGCCTGGTGAACTATAGAACTCTCGTCATCAACACATGGAACCTGCTCCTGTTCCCTTACACCAGCAGGAAGTCAGGCAGAAGAACCCTTGGTTCTTCTTTCCTTTCTCCTCTTTCCTTTCACCCTGGTGATTCCTGCCTAGTTTTCTTGCTCTGTTTGTCCATAGCTGAATTTCCATAAAAATAGAAGCCTTCATCATCTCTCATCTCTACAACTGTATAGCTCAAAGTCTCCCAGCAGCCACTCTGGTTCTCCCTCCCTTCTGTTTGCTACCTGCAGTCAGAGTTTGCTTTCCAAAATCAATCAATATATGTCTTCCTTCCTCCTCCCACCCCCAACCAACACACCTACATGTAGGACAGATACACTGCTTTGGAGTCTCCAGTAAGGATGGAGGATCAGACAGGACATTAGGAGCAGGTGGCATAACAAAATTTTTCATCTCAAAGCCTGGATGCAGAAAAGAGAAAGGGGAAGGGATCAGGGCCTACTAAACAGTTCAGGGGCATACTTCCAATGACCCAAGACCTCCCACTAATCCCCATATCCCAAAGATTCTCCCACCTCCCTATCGTGCCCAGCTGTTAACCAAGTCTTTAACATCTGTGGGGCATTTCAAATCCACACCATACCTCACTTTCTATTTAAAGATGAAAAAATCTAAACATGGCCTATGGACTGTTGCATGTTCTTGACTTTGTTTTCCTCTCCTGCATCATCTGCCATTCAACAAGCTACTCTTCACTCACTGCCCTTTTAGGTCCCCAACCATCATTCTTCCTGACAGCATCTTGTCATCTCCTGTTTTTCTGCTAGAAAATAATCTCATACCACCCTGTCCTTTATCCAGTGAAGAACCTTAACTCTCCTTCCTAACATTAACCTTGTCTGGTCCAGCCTTCCATTGCAGGCTCTTAGCCCCAGCCCTCTCCTGTGTGGTGTGTCTAGTAGTTGGTTTACATTTGTGTCTGGGGTTTTGTGACGCATGTCTGCCCACCCCACACACAGTAAGCTTCATGAAGCTTTTCCATCATATCCCCAGAGTCTAGTACAGCACCTGAAGCATGATACATCCTTAAAGAAGGGAGCCAGTCGATTAATTTGTAAATGTCCTGTCACTGTCTTATGCGGTGCCTCTTTTAGTAGTATGGAGAAACGCCAAAAGTGTCGCTAGGTCTCTCAGGAGAAGAGACCCAGTCTGGGACATATCAGTGGCTAAACCATCTCAGTGGCTCACTGGCAACTTGGGCACTCCTGTGCCTAACCACAGTGTCTCTGAAAAAGGCAGTGGTAGCACCATTATTTTTCCTTTAAAACAACAAACTGAAGTCCCATAGTTTTGGCTCATGTCAGAGTTTATTAGAGATTTGATGGTAGCTGAGCTTTAGCAGCATCTTTCAAAGACTTCATTTCACAGTTTCTGTCATTGGCCTCAGGAGCCTCACGCTTCCTTTAGCTCCCTTCCAAGTCAAGTTTTAAAATTCCTAAAGCATTCTCTGACCAAGGTTTTAATTTCCCTGTTGAGTTCTTTCTGGGTCTAGGTTCTGTGAGATCGCTATTTCTCTGGTTTCCCTGGCAGAGGTAGAGCTTTCTATTTTTCTAGTTTTCAGCATAAACAATTTATTATTCCCTAGTCCCCCGTGCTGTCCAGACACTGCAAGGGGTCCCCAGGTAACCTTCCTGGCATCGCTTCCCTCATTCTCCCGTGTCCTCTGTACGATGATGTTGCTCACGTGCAGTATAAATGACATCAAGATGGGCTATGTCTGTTTCTACAGACCATTTTATAGTCCTCATAATGTTGGTTGCCTGACTATAATTTCACTACATTCGTTTGTATGATGATTTCTCAAAGTGAAAGCTGATGGGTGACGTGTTGACTTGACCCCTCCCACGACCTCTCCTTGGCCCCTGAGAGATCACTGTATGTTCCCTATCCAGGGCGCTCTGCCTAGAAGCTGAGCTGGTTCTGATGGAGCCTCCGCTGGAGGTGCACCCTCATCCTCGGGTCCTGCCTGACCTGTGCTTCTCTAAGCTGGTCCCCGATGTCCGTGGCTGTGGGACCCTGTGTCCAGGCCCACGTCAGCATCACATCCCTGGGGAGCTGATCTCCTTAGCTTATTTATTTTGTCCTCCGCCTGTGGAACTTCCTTGTTCACAGACTCATCTCTCCATCACTAGTCAGTTTAAATAAAATCTAAAGGTTCCCTTGTTACACCTTTTTATGTACTCTTGTTTTTATTCAGTGAGACTTTGGCAAGAGACCTTCCAAACCAAACTCGGGAAAGGTGACCACTGCCTCTGCTTTGGGCACCAAGATTATTTCTATTTTTATTTTGTTTCCGAGAGCTTTTGTTAACATCCAGGGCAAAGATTAAGCACTTGTCCTTATCTGTCAATGGTGAGAGGTCTTTAGATCACCTGCCTGTGGCCAGGAGATACTTGCCTCAAACTATTAACCCCAGCTACCTCCTGGGAGATAAGCTCTGTTAACTTTGGCTTTTCTAAAAGGCAGCTCAGTGCTTCCATTTAATCTGAGAGAGGGAAAGGAGGAAGATAAAACCCCTCCCCTTTGCTGCATTTTGAAAAGGGATAGTAGCCTAATTTATGGGGGTTGTTTTTTGAAAAAACTAACTTTATGTCATAATTTCTTAACTGCCAAGAGACGTAATTCTAGTTCAGCTATGCCTTGGCAACCTCCCTTTGGCACTCTGTACAGCCCTGTCATTACTCTGCATTATTTAAGCAGTAATCTTTAAGAAGGTGAGAAACTATTATTGCTTTTTAGCTCAGTTGACATGATATTGGCGCGGGGTAGTGCCTAGAGCTTCAAACATTCCTGATGGCTGTACACCAACCTAAACACCTCCGGGTAGAGGCCTCACTGCCATGAGGTCATGGATTGCTACAAGAGAGAGAAAGAAGATCAGATGTTGTTTAATTTTTTTTTTTTACTTCATTTTAAGTATTCCTATTCCACTGAGTTGTAGCTGTAGATTTTGGCACCGATCCAGACCATCAAGATTTAGTGTTTTGACCAGCTGTGATCTAGTGAGGTCCTCAGAGGAAATCCTCTGAAGGGAGGAGTCTGTGAACTGTGCAGTATGCGCAGGCCCTGCCCACAAAATAAACCCAAAGGAATCAGAAAGAATCTGTAGGAGATGGGTTTTTAAACTATCTCCACTTCAAGAACTCCTTTGTCTCCCCCACCCCATACTGGGGCTAAAACTCAGGGTCTTAGCTTTTTCACTGAAGGCTGGTGCTCTACCACTTGAACCACAGTTTCATTTCCAGTTTTTTGCTGGTTAACTAGAGATGAGTCTCATGGACTTTCCTACCTGCCCTGGCTTCAAACCACTATCTTTAGATAGCAACTTCCTGAGTAGCTAAGATTGCAGCACCTTACATCAACTCTTTTGATATGGTGAATCTTTGCAATTTGTGCCTATTTCATTTTTTTGGTAGAGTTTCTTTCTGGTCATAATTGATGTCCAGAGTGTCTGAAAGCATTAAAAATCCTGTGATGTCAAAAAAGTCAGACAAACATAACATAGGCAGGAAGAGAAAAAAAAGTTCCAATCCACTGAACCTTAACAGTGTTTTGTTTGTTTGTTTTGCCAGTCCTGGGCAAACTCAGGGCCTAAGCACTATCCTTGGGCTTTCTCAAGGCTAGAACTCTACCACTAGAGCCACAACACCTCTTTTGGCTTTTTCTGTGAATGTGGTACTGAGGAGTTGAACCAGGGCTTCCTGCATGCTAAGCGAACATTCTACCACTAGGCCACACTCCCAGCCCCTTCAACAGTGTTTGACCTCATCCTTCCCTCAACAGATATAGCTTTGATGGCTTCAAAAACGTTAAAGGCCCTTGGGATCGGACCAAAGAAGGAGGGTAACCTCTGTTGGATTGGTTCCATCACAGCTTTAAAGTACCTAGTTGCTTTGTGACCTTGGGCAAGTTACCTACTCTCTGCTCATGTGTGGCATGGTTTGTTTATGCTACTTCATAGTTGTGTTAGGATTTCTAATCTGGCTAACTAAAATTAAATGTGACTAGGCATTTAAAACTGTTGACAGGATGCTTACTTCAAAAATGTCTCATGAATAATAATTTATGGACCTAATGCTTGTGTTAAGAATTTTACTTATCCATTTCATTTAATCCTGAGATAGATAGCTGTTACACAATGTGCCCATTTTACAGGAGGCCCAGAGCACTGTGCCTCACTAGTGACCCGTGTTCCCCAGGTCTCCCAGGGGTGCAGCTGCCTGTGGAGAACATCGCCTGTCCTTTCTTATTTTCTACTTCAGGCACAAAAACAAAGAGACAAAGAAGAGGTGGTGGGTAAAAATGGTAGAATGAACTGGTTCACTTCTTGGGTCAACTTCCTGGTAAAGAGTTTCATGGTTCTGGGAGTACTGACCATGATTCTCCATCATTTAGGTCATTTTAGAGAAGGTCCCTCTCTTATAAAAAGTCTCTGGAGCTAAATTCATAGACAAAGAAAATGATGCATCAGGGATCTGGGGATGATTGGAGTACCCTAAAGGATACATTTCTGCAATTGTATGCCTTGGAAGTTCTTGTAGTCCCTAAGTAGCTGGTAGATCAGATCATTTTACAAGGGAGCATTTTGAACATTTCTTCTTTATTCAAAGCTTTCCCCACCTCATACCCTCAAGGAAAAACTAAATGTCCATTCACAGAGGGCAGAATAAATTGATTCAAACTTTTTCTGTAGTATTCTTTGACCTTTGCTTTTTTACTTTCATTCATTCATTCATTCATTCATTGGCTTGAGGCTTGAACTCAGGGCCTAGGCGCTAACCCTGTACTTTGTTTGCTCAAGGCTAGTGCTCTACCACCACTCTTGAGTCACAGCACCACTTTGGGTTTTCTTGCAGTTAATTGGAAATACAAGTTTCAAAGACTTTCTTGATCCTCAGATCTCAGCCTCCTGAGTAGCTAGGATCACAGGCGTGATCCTCCAACATCCAGCTCCTTTATTCTTTATTTACTTCTTGCATTCGCTCCTAAAGATACAGGTGGTGGCAAGTGTCCTGTTCCTGCTTGGAGAAGAGGACTGGTGGGAAGGAATGGAAGGAGGGCTAGATTCTGCTCTGTCACTGTGGCTGTGCAGATATGAGGGTCCTTGAGCCTCAGTCCGCCTTTCTGTGAAATAAGGATAATACATTTGAAATTGTGAAAGCCCACAAGTGCCAATCACAGTTCTGATTACTACTGCCATTTAGTGTATATGCCAGGGAAGTGGCACTGTGGCTCACAGTGGTAGAGAGCTAGCCTTGAGCAAAGTAGCTCAGGGATAGTGCCCAGGCCCTGAATTCAAGCCCAGGAACTGACCAAAAAAAAAAGTAATGTATATACAAGGCATTCTGCCAAAGATTTGAAGTACAATACTGTATTTAATCCTAACCATAGTCCAGTGATCTATTATGCAAAGGAGAAAACCACCACAGTCATATAACCAATAAATGCAGAAGTAACTTCACATACATGTAACACCCTTTCTCCAGAACTCTTTAGGTAGAAATGAAAAGGTAACTTAGTATAATAAATAAGGGCTTGCAGAATGAGAAAGAAGTTAATCGTCCTGATTGAGAGAGCTCAGGAAAAAAAAAAAACAAAAACAAACTTGATCTAAAGGAAGCCAAATCTTAGCCAGAGTGTTCTGCTGGACTCCTATCACCCCCCACCCCACTCCCCCAGCTATTCTTCTTCTCCCCGTCATGACTTTAGCAAGTGCTTTTTACCTACAGCAAAAGTTTACCTTTGAGTCAGGTAATGGTCCCTGATAAGGTTCAGTTATTCCCCCTGTCTGTGCCTTATTTCACTAAGCTGTAGCCTACTAAATCTACAGTTCTGGTATCTGTGGCCTGTTGTTTTTAATGAATTTCCTTTCATTGTAGCATTGAACCCCAGTAGCAGGTTTCCATCTTTGGGCTCCTCCAAGCTGGAAGACATCCACCCAGGCAAATGGCTGAGGAGAGAGAGGTGTGCAATCTTGGACCTTCAGTCCAGCTCTGCACCTAAACCTAGAGCCTCAGAACAGAGGGCTTGACAAGCATGGAGAGTAATGCAGAGCAACCATTTGAGAATTATTCACCTCTCCCTTGCCCTCTCCCTCACCCTTCCCCCCTCCCTCCTTCCTCTCCCTGCCCCTCCTTCTTCTTTATGTATGGTAGATTGATCCCAAGGCCTTACCCTTGTTTAGCACACTCTGCCACTCAGCCACAGTTTTACTGAGCTGCCTTCCCAGGCCCTGGAGTTGGTTTTAATGTGCTCATTTGATAAATAGGTGACATTTCAAAAGTTGTAATTGGTGAATATGAATTTCAAGCCCTTTGTTGATAAAATTATAAAACAATATTGTAAAGGATAAAAGAAGGCATAAAACCTGGGTACTTCTTTTTTATCTCTATGGCCTTTTTGTTGTTGTTTTTGTTTGTTTCATTGAGCCTCGTATCTCAGCCTCCTGAGTAGCTAGGATTACAGGCACTGGCAGCCAGCTCAGATTGTGTGTGTGTGTGTGTGTGTGTGTGTGTGTGTGTGTGTGTGCGCGTGCGCGCCATTTGTGGGACTTGAACTCTTGGCCTGGGCATTGTCCCTAAGCTCTTCAGCTCAGGGCTACCACCCTACCCCTTGAGCCACAGCACCACTTCAGGTTTTCTGATCGTTAGTTGGAGATAAGAGTCTCAGGGACTTTAGTGCCCCAGCTGGCTTTGAACCTCGATCTTCAGATCTCAGCCTCCTGAGTAGCTAGGATTATAGGCATGAGCCACCATGCCCAGCCCAACTCAGATTTTTAATGAGTTGTGTTTGTTTTGTGTTGTTGTTTGAGATAGGGTCTCACTATGTAACCCAGGCCTTGCATTTCTGAACAATTTTCCTCAACCTCCCAAATGCTGGGATTACAAGCATATACTCCCAGTCTTTTAAGCAATCATATAAAAAGTACTCTTTTAAATTTTTGGGTTTTTTTTTCTTTTTTGCCAGTTTGGGGCTTTAGCTCAAGGCCCGAGCACTGTCCTTGGATTTTTCTCAAGGCTAGAACTCTACCACTTGAGCCTCAGCACCACTTCTGGCTTTTTCTAAGTATGTGGTACCAAGGAACCCGAGTCTTGGTGCATGCTAGGAAGCACTCTACCACTAGGCCAAACTCCCAGCCCCTCTTTTAAATTTTTAACTTATACTAAAACATGTAATGAAAAGATTTTCAGAACCTACCTTCTGTTAAACATGAAAACCTAGATTATTTTATTTAAATTTATGCATTGTTTTTATAGAGATATTCATAGCAGTTAGTTTTTTAGTAATAAAAGTTCAAAAGTATCAAATCCATTTTTAACAAATAAGGAAATAATTAAGTAAATTATGATATTCCACTCAGTAGAACAGCCACTTAAAATTACGTTTACCCAGAGATTTTAATAACCTACAACAGCAGAACACAGAATTACATATATAAACTACAAACACACATAGGTACATAAAAGCAAAGCATAAAAGAAAAATTTCCAAAGTTTTAATAATAATAGTTTGATGAGTAATAGACTTGTTGTGGTTTTTATCTTTTTATATAGTTTACTTTTTTTTAAGTTTTTCTGTGAGTATAAATATTATAATAATTAAAGATGCATGTGTGTTTATAATATATATGTCTTTAATGTAACCGTTACAATCCTTCAGCTGTTTAGGGCTCAGCTATTTAAAAAAATCTGGAATATAGCTAAGATCTTGGAAGTGATTTAATTTAAACAAATCAGTTCTGAACAGCCCAAACCAATGCTACAAAGCTCATCAAATACAGCCTGCTATCCCAAAGACCTCCTGTAGTTTACTGCCCAGAGCACACCATAAATCCTCTTAGGCCCATCACGTGCTCCCTGCCTGTGTTTACCCTGCACTCAGTTCCCCAGACATAAGCTTCGGAAGGTCAGAGAAGACACTGTACTCAGGAGCCCCAAAATTACCACACCAAACCCCACAGTATGAGGGGACACAGAAAACGTGGGTCTTGAGAGTCGATGGCCCTGAAATCGTGCACACCCTTTATTGAGACATCACTTAGTGATCCACATTTGTTTCTGTGGTCTGAAGTTAAGTAAGAAACTGGGGGAGGAAAGGGTGTTCAGCTTTTTTTAACTATAAGAGACTTTCATTTTTTAAAAAAATTATGCTTTATTTCACATAGTGAAAAATGAGAGGAAAGACTGAGAAAAAGGTAAAGATTAGGGCCAGGAGTATGGCCTAGTGGTAGAGTGCTTGCCTGGCATGCACAAATCCTTGGTATCACATACTAAGCAAAAGCTGGAAGTGGTGCTGTGGCTCAAGTGGTAGAGCTCTATCCTTGAGAAAGCCCATGGACGGTGCTAGAAACTTTGTAGTCCTTTATCAAAAACATATTTTTTTGAGGCAGGCTCTTACTGTGCTAAGTCAGATAACTTTCTTTTGGAACAATGTCACCCTTCCCTCTCCAGGTTTTTCACTCCCATCCCCACCCTCAAGTTGTATAGTTCATTTTTGACGTAATATCCAGTGAGTACCACTGTTGGATTTGTTCAGCCTTTGCTCCTCCATTTCAGTTATCCCTGCTTACCCTCCCAAGACAAGCAAACAGGTCAAAAAGAAAAAATCTAAAGGAAAAACCTCTTGTTTCCACTCTATCACTTGAGCCATAGCTCCCCTTCCAGTATTGTGGGGTTAATTGGAGATAAGAGCCTGGGCTGGCCACAAACGGTGATCCTCAGATGTCCAACTCTTGAATTGCTAGGATCACAGGTACCCAGCCTTACCATTCTTAAGAGAATGTTTTACTGATAATTTTACAGTTTGTTTCCAGTAGTAATACACCTGATTTCTCACAAAAACCCAAGAGATTCAGGGAAAAAGTCACAAAATCAGGATGTTAGAAAATACACACACCACTGGGCATTGGTGGCTGGCTTGTGCCTAAAATCCTGGCTACTCAAGAGGTGAAATCTGAGGATCACAGTTGAAAGTCAGCCGGAAAAGAAAAGTCCTGTAAGCCTTTTATCTCCAATTACCCACCCCTAAAAATAGAAGTAACCGGAAGTGGAGCCATGGCTCGAACTGGCTCCAAATAGTAGAAGGTAGAATGGAAGCGTTGAGCTTAGCTCTAAGTGTACAGAATATCTTCTGCAGTGCCAGAAACACTGATGCTCAGGAAAATGGTGTTCTCTTCCTATTGTAGTTGATGAGGAGACAGATGTCACACTTTCTTACTTTTCTGTTATATATATAGTTAGAGAAGCCAGGCACTGTTACTTCACCCCTATAATCCTAGCTGCTCCGAAGGCTAAGATCTGAGGACTTCAGCTCTACGCCAGCTCAGCTAGGAAAGTCTGAAAGTTTTGTCTCCAATTAACCTGTAAAAACAAAAAGCTTATAGTGAAGGTTTGGCTCAAGTGATAGAGCATCTTCCTTGAACAAAAAAGCCAAATGGGAATTTGAAGCCAAGTTTAAGCCCCAGTTCTGGTGCTCACATGTGTGGGAATGCACACGTGCACGTGCGTGCGCGCGCGCACACACACACACACACACACACACACACACACACACACACACACACACACACACACACGGAGACTTGAAAATAGGGTTATAAAGAAGACCCCTGTTCCTCTGGTGTCATAAGCCCCCTAGGTGTGTTGGGTCTCATCCTAGTGGCTGGCTGCCTTGTGTCCACCCATTGGGGAGCCCTGCCGAGAAGAGCAGGAAGGGAAGTGGGAAGCATCAGGCTTCCATCTTTTACCACCAGAAGCGGTGATACACCCGGCCGATTCTGCGTCCCACCATCCTCCTCCGGCTTTCAGGCTGGTGTACCAGTTTCCCAGTGGCCCTGGCTGTGTGTACGGCACAGGTAGTTGTGGGTGGGGCTGTGCTGTGATTTGGTGTGTTCACCCAGTCAGCCTGCAGAATCGTTCAGGCAAGGAGACAGAAAACACGGTCGGCAAAATGTGCAGCCGACCCAGTTACTATGAGCTTTGACCACACAGTACCCGAAAACCTAGATTATGGCCAACAGAGGTTGTTCTGTTTTCTTTGGTTTGGAGCAGGAAAAACATCAATTTACTGGTCTACTTGCCCAGTTTGATCTGCACCCCAGAGACGCCCCCTAATTATGAAATCTCTCCTGGCACGGATACTTAAGAGTCAAGCAAGGACCTGTGGCAGCCTATGAAGCCTCCTGGTGCTTTTTCTCCAGGAGAAGAGCACTTTATGTGTTATTTGAGACCACAGGTAGAATCCAGCTCAGAAAAACATCAAAGGAAAAGACCTAGGTCTGGGGCTGTAGGTATCTATGGTCACAGATAGAATGGATCCTCCATTTCTTCATCAGGGCACTTACAGAAGCTGTAATTTGAAAATGTGTCATTGGAGCTATTAGGACTATTTTTGTAATATTATTTGTTTTTTTAAGTCTTTAATACGTGTATGGGCAGTGCTGGGATTTGAACTCGGGGCCTCCTGACAGTTTTGTAGACTGAGGCAAGACCTGCTCTGTTTTCCATCTTTCTGTTCTCCCCACAGCCTAGCATAAGAAGTTCTAGGTGTGTATCATTTCAAGTCCTACCTCGATTTGCTCTTTTACCAGCCACTTCTCACTCTGGTTTCTTCCTGTTTAAAACAAGTCACCCCCCTGTGCCTCTCAACCCAGTCTTCATACAGTTGTATTAAAGCTAATTTCATCTGCAAATGGTAACATCTACAACACTCTGGAGGTAGCTTAACTAACATAGTACATAATGTAACCATCATTTCCCAGGTCTTTACACTCTTATTTCTATTAACTGATTATTATTTATTATTTCCAACTTCACTGTTTTGTTTTGTTTTTTTTTTTTTGCCAGTTCAGGGCTTGAGCTCAGGGCCTGAGCACTGTCCTTGGATTTTCTCAAGGCTAGAGCTCTACCACTTGAGCCTCAGCACCACTTCTGGCTTTTTTCTATGTATGTGGTACCGAGAATCGAACCCGGGTCTTCATGCATGCTAGGCAAGCACTTTAACCACTAGGCCAAACTCCTGGCCGCAACTTCACTGTTTTGATGGGATTTTTCTAAGGACCAAGTGAAAGGATGTTTGTGAAATGACTTGAGAACCTATAAAGCTTTGTCTAGCTGAACAATGATTATTATTGCTGGCTCAAAGAAATCTTCCTGAGAAGTAACTCAGGCTCGAAAGAAGACACCGAGGATTCAGTATTGTAAAACATGTGTGGCTAGTCTCGTAAAAGAGAAGACATTTCCCAAATTAATTTTTCTTTTTTCCTTTTCTTTTTTCTTTTTTTTCTGGTCCTGGAGCCTGAACTCAAGGCCTGAGCACTGTCCTTGGACTTTCTCAAGGCTAGAGCTCTACCACTTGAGCCACAGCACCACTTCCGGCTTTTCTATGTATGTGATTCCAAGGAATTGAACCCTGATCTTCGTGCATGCTAGGCAAGAACTCTACCACTAGGTCAAACTCCCAGCCCCCCAAATTAATTTTTCTTAAAAACAAAATCCCTCTTGATGCTCTCTCTCTTGCCTGTTTTCTAATGCGGGATGATTGACATTTGGGGGGGTTAAAAAGGCTGGTCACCAGTCAGAGGGCCTCCCTGAGTTACCGTATGTGAGTCACTGAACTACTCCACCGAATAAGGTGACTGCTTTTGAAGATAAAATATAGGTGGACTATTAAAAACAAGAACCCTAGGGCTAGGATCATGGCCTAGTAGTAGAGTGCCTGCATAGCATACACAAAACCGTGGATTCAATTCCTTGGTACCACATATAGAGAAAAAGCCAAAAGTGGCACTGTGGCTCAAGTGGCAGAGTGCTAGCCTTGAGAAAGCCCAAGGACTGTGCCCAGGCCCCAAGTTCAAGTCCCAGGACTGGCAAAAAAGAAAAAAAGACACTCATAACCCTGCAGACATCTATGAGGTTGACAGTATCTTCAGTTGTGTTTTCATTTCCAGATCTAGTCCGTCCAGTTCTGTGAGCTCTTTCCCAGGTGCTGCACCCCATTTTGTACTGGGGTTTTCTTTTAAGTGTACTGATACATCTGCACCCTTCCTGAAGGAAGCTCTGAAGGTTGGGCCCAGCTTCATGCTTCCTGCCCATGCTTGCACGCATTCATTGTAATAAATGCTAGGATCGGTGATCATCTGATTTTATTATCTCATACCTAAAAGATACTTTTTCCTCTGTTTGGACCAGACTTAGAGTGAGTTCTAAAGCAGAAAGTAACTTCTCGTTATTTGTTGTTGTTTGCTTGTTTGTCTTCTAGCGACAGACATCACACCTCCAATGCAATCCCTGTTCCAAAGAGACAAAGTTCCATCTTTGGGGGGACAGATGTAAACTTCTCTGGGGCGATCCCCTCACCAGACAAAGGACATCGAAAACGGGCCAGCTCAGAGAATGAGAGACTCCAGTACAAAACCCCTCCGCCCAGTTACAACTCAGCGTTAGCACAGCCCAGGACCACCACCCCTCCCAGGAGAGAGTCCGAGAGAAAGATAGCATCACTGTCCTCCTCCTTGGACACCTCCTTGGACTTCTCCAAAGAAAACAAGAAAAAGGGAGTGGATTTGGGTGACGCTTTACATGGAGGAGCTGTGAGCATGGACACTAGCCAAGAACAAAGAGAAGCCCTCTCTGAGCACCCAGCCACAGTAAATGGCACCCTGCCACCCAGTGAGCAGCCTGGCCCCTCCAGTGTCCAGCTTCCTGGCGAGTTTCACCTGGCCTCAGGGGCCGAAGTCTGCTGCGCCGTGGAGCAAGCAGAAGAAATCATGGGGCTGGAAGCTACAGGTTTCACATCGGGCGATCAGCTAGAAGCATTTAACTGCATCCCTGTGGACAGTGCCGTGGCAGTCGAGTGTGACGAGCAAGTTCTGGGAGAATTTGAAGAGTTCTCCCGAAGGATCTATGCACTGAATGAAAATGTATCCAGCTTCCGGCGGCCACGCAGGAGTTCTGATAAATAAAGTGAGCAGGCAAGACAGGAGGGCCGGCGCAGAACCACTGGTTCAGTGAGGATAAAGCTGCACTTACCCTTTTTCATAATTATGATACAAAGTGAATATCAATGGAGGATATTCCTCAGAAAAACTAAGTTTGGGAAGAGCCGAGGGACTCGGGACCATTGTGTATCAGTGGGCCAGAAAAAGTTAGATTTTGCTTTCCAAGGTTTGCTTTTCAGGCCTGATGATTGTTTTAAAGCAAAAGTCACCCCCTAATTGAAAGAGCTTATAGCTCGAGTCACCTTATATGTCTGCTTTTTATTTACACTTCTATGTTATCCTCAGAGGGAAGATAATAATATATAAATAATATAATGAACTATCCTTTCCCATAAGCATTGGCATTCACCATAATTGATAAAAACGTTGGAAAGATGGGATATTCAGGAAAAGCTTGCCACCATTTTCCTAAGTGTCTATGGCCATCCATCAGGTTGATAAATGAGAAGCTAGTAGCACCATTTACCCAGGTCCTCTGCCCCAACCCTTGTTCCCAAACACCACTGTCAAGAAGAGGCCCACTGCCGGCCTGTCTCCCCAGTGGGAGATGGGCTGTGCCTCTTGAAAGCCCAGGATGCCATACTTGCAGGCCTAGAACTGTCATCGGGACATTCCTTCTCTTCTCCTCAGCCAGGACCACCCCCACCTGCCATACCCTTGCTATATCCCTCAAATTGGATGAACTTTCCTCTCATGGATCCAAGAGACTCCCAGTTCCCTTGGGGGCCCAAAGTTTGACATGGGTAGATGCAGTGGGTCAGAACTTACATAAGCTTTCTGGCACCCCGCTCACCAGACAAAAAAGAAAGCTCTGGATATAAATTCCATGTTAATTTATTAAAGTTCAATCTGAAGGAAGGTGTGGTACATGACAGACTATGTATAGTCAGACTACCCACTGCAAAGCAGGTGACATGGGTGAGTTAAGAGACTAGACAAGGCATAGAGTATTGTTGGTATGTGTGCAATTTCATAAGTGTTAAATTATGTTTTTGAAGGCCAATTTGTCATTCCTGCATTTGTTTGCTGTTGCTTTATACATTATGTACCCAAGGACGATGCCTCAGGGTTGCAAGCTCTTTAAGGAAAATGTATCCATATATCCATGTATTGTATAGAAGAATAAAAATTGAGTTTACTTCACTTAGCTTGTTTGGTTTTTTCCTGCGTTGGAATTCTTAACCCTATATTTCTATGTTACAACAGCATGACAGGGCTAGCCTGAACAAAAGCTAACGGTTGCATCTAAGCTAACGCTGTTGACTTGGTTTGCCTTTACAAATCCTGCAGATAACAGCACATATGCTTTACACATGCGCTCTCCCCGTAGCTGTTTGTCCTGCCTGGCAACTTAACAGGACTCTCATAATTATGTCCCTGTGACATTCAAGCATTCCTGGGCTCAGCTTTAATTGATAGCTTCATTGTACAGTGGACTCAGGCAAGTAGTTATCCTGTGCAGAGAGCCCACAAGCCACAACATAGCAGACCCAGCTCACATGCAATTGGAAGCTTTCACTCCATCTGAGGAAAATCATCTTATTTCCACTCAGACATGCAGGTCTGCCTCCCTGAGATCTGCAGCAGAGGCCTGCAGGAGTGTTTTTGCTAGGTCTTGTTAATTCCTTTTAGAGTCTTAACAGGTGGAGCGGAGCAAGTCTCTATCTTAGGTGTGAACATCATGCTATAGTGTTTTCCACTGAAGTAATATCTGAAAAAGAAAATGACATTTGAAGGCCAGTTAGTGTTGCAGAATAGTAGGTAAATCTTGTGATGGGTAATTTTCCCTGATACAAGGGTAGCCTTTAAACTTTATGCGAATGTAAACTACATGCCTGAACCACACAGCGAGCAGGAGGACGGTGTATAAAGAACCCTTGTCATCTCAGGCACCACGCAATGGGTTAGAACCCACAGCTCTGGGTTTCTTGCATTGCTCTCTGCCTTATAGGCTCCCTGATCTGGGCTTCATGGCTTTGTACTCTATAGCTCTTGACTGATCAGATTGCTTAAAAATCATCAGAATTTGCTTTACTTTTGCAATGTCTAATGATGGCTGCATAGAAACACAACATAGGTTTAGGTTTGGGTCTTCATTTACATTTAGTTGATATATGCAGTTCCTGCCATGAGCTGGATCGAAACAAAAGCAACAGAATCCATTTGCCTCTGTGTAAAGTGGCCAAGGCAAAGTATAGGATAATGTCTCTTGCTAATCTTTATAACTAGTCATGTAAATCATTAAAACAAAATTTTCTCGGAAGATACAAGTTGAAATGCAAACTCACTTCTGTCCATTTCTGAGCTGCTAAGTGCTCTTTTGAATGTTCATACAGCTGAGACACTCTTGACAGCCAGCAAATATTAGCAATTGAATATTTGATTATGTTTTCTCTCTCCATTTCCCCTTAACCACTTTAAAAAATTCCAGAGATTTTTTTCCCCTTCAGAATATTAGTTTTGGAAGAGTGTACCCAGCTATATTTTTTTAGTGGTTCTAATGGTGCCCATTTATCCTGACCTAACTGGTTGTTTAAATAATTTTTTAAACCACCACCAATAATAACTGGCATGTGAAACTGATCTTTTGGTAATTGGAAGAAAATTTAGCATCTGTATTTATAAAATAAAATTGATTAGTATTTATTTTGAGAGTTAAAAGTGTATGTTTTTTCCCTGCTGTGTTTGAGCCCTGTCTTCATTGTTTTGAATTTCACACTGAAGCTGGGTGAAGTATGAAAACCTTATTCTCAAACAGTCCGCCATTCTGCATTTATGGAGCACACTGTGTATACAAGAGCATGTCCAGGCACAGGCACATAGGTACATGGGCTGAGCCAATCAAGTCATACAGAGGTTCAGCCTTGCCCTTTGCCCTTTGCCTTTTGCCCTTTGCCCTTTGCCCTTTGCTGCAATGTCTAGTGGGAGCACAGGTATATTAACAATTCCAAGTCAATGTGACCAGTGATGGAGTGTGAACATTGAGAAAGGTTGGTGGGGCTTATGTGGAGGGAAGCATATGGACCCAGAGGCAAGGGGTGAGGGGATGGGGAAGGGTAGGAATGTTTAGAACAGCAGCAGTTCTGGTGCTGGAAGGGATGTGAGCAAGGTAGGAGGAAAATCAATGGGAGGTAGGCTGGGGAAGGGGGCTGTGGCTAAGTATGTTTTCCTAAGTCTTTTTTTCTGTTTAATGCTGATCTTGTGGTTTGAACTCAGGGCCTGCACACTGCCCCTGAGACTTTTTACTCAAGGTTAGCACTTGAGCCACACCTCCACTTCCAGCTCTTTGGTGGTTAATTGGAGATAAGAGCCTCACAGACTTTTTTGTCTGTGCTGGCTTCTAACTACAGTCAACAGATCTTACCCTCCTGAGTAGCTACGGTAGCTTACAAGTGCCTGGCTCCTTTTCCCAGATTTTTAAAGCAGAAGAGCAACTGAGTCTGACCTGAGTCATGAGGCAGATTCTAGTGAGAGTTGCTTGTATCTGGTTATTCTTTCCTCTCTGTTTAGAGCACAGAAGTGCATCAGAGTGTCCCTCTGTTCTCAGGGTGCAGGTTGAGTAAGCCTGCATTTTATTGTCTGTACAGCAGAAAAGTGTCTCCTTAGATCCTCTTCTGAAGTTCCCATAGCAACCCGTCATCTCCCTGCAACTCTAGAAGCATGGCAGAAAGCAGGAGGCTACTTCAGAGTCATGGTAAAGATAGCTGAGAGAATTCATCTTCCACTTCCCTCATGGTGGCCTGAGCACCGCTACTTAACCCTCGGAAGACCCTGTCTCTCTGAATTTGGCTTCTGGTCTGTTACATAGAGATAATACTGTCAACCCCAGAGTTGATGCTTGAGATAAACATTGGAGTGCAATGGGCTGGGAGTTTGGCCTAATGGTAGAGTGCTTGCCTTGCATGCAAAAAGACCCGAGGTTTGATTCCTTGGTACCACATACAGAGAAAAAGCTGGGGATGATGCTTTGGCTCAAGCCCTAGGTCTGGCAAAACACACACACACACACACACACACACACACACACACACACACACACACACACACACAAACCACACATTGGAATGCAAGCACCCTGTGCATAGAAGAAAGTAGTCGTTCAACCAAGATTTCTTATGTGGGAAGTCACTGACATTTTTTTGAATCTATGCTATATACCAACTCATGGGAAACTAAGCTCTAAACTGATGGGATATGTTCTGAGGGATGGGAGAGTGGGGTGGATACAGGACTGTAAGTGGCTGACAACCTAGCTTGCCTGGTGTTCTCACCTTATGCACCTGAAAATGAGCTGTCCCATCCCTTAACTGTTTGCCAGCACAGCTTCTCACTGACTGGTTGCTGAATTAGTGCCCAGAATTCTAGATTTTCATTCAAAGTCAATGGCTTTTTTTCCCCCTTTTTCCTCGTAGTTCATTGAATTACATTTTATAGGTAGACAGCTCAGCCTTGTGGATTTTATTTTTTTTGCATTTTTTATTGTAATTAGTAAAAGGGTTACATGATATTTGCCAGATAGAAGGTGCATTAATTCACATACATGGATACCCTTTCACATGTCTTGGTACCCATTTCCCTCCCCCCCCCCAGACCCCCCACCCGTCTTGGTTTTCCCCCCTTCCCTATCAAATTTCAAATAACCAAATACAAATAAATTCAATATCTCAGATAACAAAGTGAGATACTATAACAATATGAGATAACCAAGGGACAGCCAAGGAGATGAGAGACAACATAGTACATTAAGGACAACAATCATTCGCCATATAACGAATGATTGTTGCCTTGTGGATTTTAAATAAATGAAGAAAAATACATATCTGTGAATTAATTCCACAATGTTTTAGAGATTGGTGATGTCCGCAAGCCAGAATAAGAATGATCATGCAAAGCCAGGTGCGGTGGCTCACACCTGTAATCCTAGTTACTCAGGAGGCTGAGATCTGAGCATCAAGGTTCAAAGCCAGCCCAGGCACTAAAGAACGTAAGAATCTTATCTCTAACCACTAGAAAACTGAAGTGGTGCTGTGACTAAAGGGGTAGAGTGGTAGCCTTGATGCACCAAAGGGAAAAAAAATGACCATACATGTAGACAAAAATGAAAACAACAGCCAGGTACTGGTAACCTGTGCATACAATCCTAGTTACTCAGAAGATTGAAGTCTGGATTGAGGTTCAACAAAGCAGAAAGGTTCACGAGACTCCATCTCCAAATTAGCCAACAAAAAGCATTGCTGGAGCTATGGCTCAAGTGGTAGAGCTCCACTGAGCAAATACATAGAGCAAGACCCTAACTTCAAATCCCAGGACCTGAAAAAAGACAGTCAATTGGTAAAGTAGCTATAGATAAGCCCAGGCAAAAAATTAGAAGAGGAGTGATGGCTAACTCACAGCCTTCTCACTACTGGGTATAAACCAATGTGTTATAAGGAGCTTTGGGCCTCCATTATATTATAGCAACAATTCAAAGAGGTAAAATACTGGATAACCTGACTCGGACACTGATAGGAGCCTTCAGAAAGGTAACAGCCAGAGGCCTGAGGGAGACGCCCACAGCCTGACAGAACAGCACGTCAGGAGGTCTCACACCCAGTACACTTAGCTATGTGAGCCAAGCAAGGCATTTGCCTGCTTGGAAGACTCCTCTATAAAACCACAGTGGCTTCTTGCGCAGGATTCCTTTCAGCCTGGACAGAGGCTCCTCTTGCCTTAAGTGTGAATTTGTATTCATTCTGCAGAACCTGCCTCTCGCTGCTTGGGGTCCAGCAGAAGAGCACTGAGTTGCTCTTCTCCTTGCTCTAATTAACTGACAGCTAGCTTATGAGCAGGGTTTGCAGTACCAGAACCGACACCACTCTACCACTTTCTCAAAATCCTTGAGACAAAGACTCGTGAACTATTAACAAAATTTAAGAAAACAGCTTTTAAAACTTCAGGCCAGAAGTGTAATTCAGAGTGAAGCACCTGCTTGGCTTAGCATGCATGATGCCCTGGGTGGATTCTAAGCACCGAAAAGAAAAGGGAAAAAAATCAGTCTATAGGTACTATGTCTTATTTCTGAAGATGAGAACCCCGTCATCAGAAAAGTGTTACATCACCCAAGCACAGTGACTCATGCCAGTGGCCCAGACATAAAGACAAGACCCTATTCAAACAACAACCAAAACAAGGACTGGGAGTGTGGCTCAAGTGGTAAGAGTATTAACCTAGTCAGCACAAAGTCCTTTGTTTAAACCCCATTATAGGAAGGGAGGGAGGGAGGGAGGGAGGGAGGGAGGGAGGGAGGGAGGGAGGGAGGGAGAAAGAAAGGCATTCTTGTTGAGTGAAGGACAAATGATAGGAAGGCTACAGACCCAACAAAGAAATGCCAAAGGTCAGAGGGAGGGAGATGGTAAGGGAAGCCATACCTGCTACATAGGGACAACAAAGGGGTGTGTGTGTGTGTGTGTGTGTGTGTGTGTGTGTGTGTGTGTGTGTGTGTGACAGGGAGGACAGAGTCACATGTGGGTGGACAATCTGGTTTAAGTAAAGCATCATCCATCCCATTGAATTAATATGGCTAGTACAAATGTAATTGGCTTAGTACTTTTGTGTGGTTTTAATTTGTATACTTGTTTTAGTCATTCTTCCTTGAAATTGTCCACCATCTCTCCCCCACACCCTGCCTGATTTTAAAAAAAAAAAGGACTGGGAGGACATGTAAAGAGTCTTTCCCTCAGGGCTGGGGCAGACCTGTCCATCCAGGCAACAGGAAGCAGGCGGTCAGAGGAGGAGCTACATTCACCTGCCCGCAACCATGGTCTTTGCTCTAAGATCTTTAGAGCCATGCTCTAGGTCCTTAGCCTTCCTCACCTTCGGGGTCTGGTCTTCTTCCCTTCAGCCCTGAGAGAGGTCAGGCAGAAAAAGGGGCCTTGATGGTGCATCCACCAGACCCACTGACCACTTTCAGAACCAAATGGTGCCTCTGCTAGCATTGTTATGCCAAAAGTGTCTGTCTTCTGCTTCCCTTGGCTCTGATCCTAAAGGCCCCCTCTGTGTCTGGCTTCAGTGTGCGCCAGGCCCCAGGAATCAAAATGGAAAAGGAGAAGAGCCAATCTAGTGTAGGCTTTTTAGGCAACATTACAAATAAAAACAAGTTTTCAACCAGGGGGTAGGAGGGCAACAGAAATGTTTAACCGTGAAAGAATCTGCACATTACATTTTGTATGGTGGTGGAGGTCTCATGATAGATTTCATACTTGATCTTCAAGGCAGTGTGAAATCTCCAAAGGGTCTTAAGCAAGGAGAATGGCATGTTCTCGTGAGTGTGTTTAAAAGAGCACAGTGTGAGAAACTTCTTAAAATAATGGGAGTGTAAAGTGGTTACATGAATCTTTGTGCACACATCAGTTATGAAATCTGGAGTGTGTGTGTGTGTGTGTGTATACATTTGAGACATGATGGTACTATATCGGCAGACTGGCCTTGAACAGACCATGTAGCCCAAGCTAGCCTTAAACTCAAGATCCCCTTGCCTCTGCCTCCTAAGTGCTTAGATTATTCATGGGCACCGCCTTGCCCAACTAGATTAACAAAGGAATAAGTCCTCCTTTGCCTATGAGAGATATACTCTAACTGCTAAGGTACAAACAGGCTGAATTAGGAAAACAGAATGTGGAACCCTCTGCAAATCTGAGACAACAGATAAAGGGAATTTGAAAATAAGGGTATTACTAGACAAAATATTATTTGTAGCAACAATAAAAAGCTCGATGTGTTGAAAAATATAAGAATAATAAATGTATATTTGGGGCTAGGAGTATAACCTAGTGGTAGAATGCTTGCCTAGCATACACGAAGCCATGGGTTCAATTCCTAGGTACCACGTACACAGAAAGAGCCGGAAGTGGTACTGTGGCTCAAGTGGCAAAAAGTGTCCAAGGATAGTGCCCAGGCCCTGTGTGGAAGCCCCAGGACTGGCAAAAATAAATAAAGAAAGAAATGTATGTCTATTTATAACATAGTTTATTGTATGTGGGGAATGCCTCAATTGCATTGGTTTTTGCTTGTTTCTTTTCAGATAGGGTCTCACTAGGTAGCACAGGCTGACCTCAAACTCATGATCCTCCTATCTGTGTCTCTTATTCTTGGGACACCACTTCCTGCTTGGTGTTTAAGAGAGTGCAATGGATTCTGGAGGAAGTAGCCTAGCTCAGGATGGGGCTGTGGAGCAAAGAGGAAAGGCAGATGGAGACAGATCCTGATGTCAGAACTGGATGTGGTAGGTTTGAGAGGCCTGTGGGACTTGAAAGGGAACGTTGGTGGCCAGATGTGCAGACAAGAGCTCCCTGAAGAGAGTGCAGCGTGCTCATAGAACTGAGCCCTAAGGTTTCTTCCAGGATGCAAAGGTGCAGGAAGAGTAGAGAAAATCCATCCTTGGGGAACAAGAAAGAAATGTCCAGAGAGCCAGGAAGCAGCTAAAGAATCCAGAGGAAATGAGAGAGCTGAGTGGTAGCGCACGCCTGTCAGTCATGCCAGGAACTTGGGATACAGAAGCAGGAAGATTATTTGAACTCCAAAGTTCAAAGCCAGCCTTGACAGTACAAGAAACCCCATCTTAAAATACACACACACACACACACACACACACACACACACACACACACACACACACACACACACGGTGACGGGGTAGTGAGGGGCATTGAGGAAAACATGTAAGCAATGCACTATGAAATCAGATCCAAGCCTGGAGCTGTGGGAGACAGAAGATGGGGAGCCAGGCATCTGCCCCAGGGGATGATGGGTAAGTCCTGGAGAGTGCCAAGGAGTTGGAGTGTGGCCCGTACCAGGTAGGCAGGCAGCTGGCCAACACTCTCTGACCCGTGCGTTAGTGGTCACCCTCTGCTGTTTGGTCCATCGGGCACAGAGAAGACCCTACTGGTTCTTACCCTTGGGCTCCCGTCTGGGACATGTGGGAGTATAACACGGAGCCACGGTCAGTTCAAGCTGGGACAGCGGAAGAGGAAGGAGTGCAGGATTTCCAGGTGATGAGCTCGAGGGTGGCTTTTCCATGTGATCTGGGGACAGATGGAAGGGCTGCAGGTGACCAATGTGGGACTCGAGGAGGCAGACACTCATTCCACACAAGCCTTCTCCATGCCAGGGTGCAAGAGTCTTCGTGGTGAGGGATAAGCACTCGTCTATGGAGCTGTGGACAGGGTGGGGGCCGAGGCTGAACGCAGTAAGGAGGGAGGCCACAGGGTCTGACAGCAGCCGCACACCAGCCTTTGAGCGCATCCTGCCAGGTTCATTTCCTATGGGCTGTACTCAAGGGAGTTCCTGGGCCACGTGCAGCCCAGCTGCTGAGTGAGGTTGAGAGTCTGGACCCACATCTGCTTCCACAGAGCCCCTTCTCTCCTGGTCCTTCCCAGAGAGGACTACCTGCTAAAGTGTCCTCCAGCACAAAGAGACCGAGTAGAGAAGGTGGGCGGGCGGGCGGGGAGGAAGCATGCAGACCATGCAGCTCCCTTGATGAGTGGGACAGCCCAGGGTTGAGGAAGTTCCAAACCACAGCCAAAGAATTAGCATTGATTACAGGGAGTGTGAGCAGAGCTGCAGGTTTGCCAAAATACAGGAATCCTGATAAATGACATTCAGTGTGCTTATCATAGAAATGCCCAGGGCATGGTAGCTTTTACCAAGTGCATCCTTGGCAAGAGCAGCCTTCCATGTTCTGCAAACACCGGAGAACCAAAGCTACCTCTTAAGCTCTTTCCACAAGCTAATGGTTTTTGGTTTTGTGCCAGTACTAGGACTTGAACTCAGGCCTGGGCATGGTCCCTTAACTTTTTTACTTAAAGTTGGAGCTTGAGCCTCATCCTCACCTCTGACTTTTTGCTGGTTAATTGGAGGTAAGAGTCTCTTGGACTTTGCTGTCCCAGCTGGCTTCAAACCTCAGTCTTCAGAGATTGAAAAGCTGGAATTACATATGCGACCATATGAATGCATCCAAACCAGAGGCTCTGCCACCTGACTTTCTCCCAGGCCAATTCCCAAATATGTACAGCTGCTCTAGGGAAGAATGTGCTAAGTCAGGGTAAAGAGACAGGAGTCTTAACTGATCATTGTTAAAGCAGAAACATTGCCAGGTGCCAGTGGCTTCTGCCTTTAATCCTAGTTACACAGGAAGCTGAGATCTAAGAATCACAGTTCAAAGCCAGCTGGGGTAGGAATGTCTGTGAGAGTCTCATCTCCAATTAAACACCAGAAGCTGGAAGTTGAGCTGTGGCCAAGTAATAGACCACCAGACTTTAGCATAAAAGCTCAGGGACAGGGCGAGGAGTTTGACCTAGTGGTAGAGTGCTTGCCTAACATGCACAAAGACCTGGGTTCGATTCCTCGGTACCACATACATAGAAAAAGAGCCTGAAGTGATGCCGAGGCTCAAGTGGTAAAGCTCTAGCCTTAAGAAAGCCCAAGGACAGTGCTCAAGCCCTGAGCTCAAGCCCAGGACTGGCAAAAAAAAAAAAAAAGTTCAGGGACAGAACCCAGGCCCTGAGTTCACGCCCCAAGGCTGGCACAAAACAAACAAACTCACAGATGTGAACACATCACTAATTCACACCCTTTCATCATCTTGTTTTGCTCAAGGCTAATGCTCTACCACTTGAGCCACGCCTCCACTTTGTGCTTTTTGGTGTTTAATTGTACATAAGAGCCTTATGGACTCTTCTGCCTGAGTTTACTTCAGCCTCCTAAGTTGCTAAGATTACAGGTATGAGCCATAGATACCCAAACCACATCTCTCTTTTCATCCCAATTTGCCAATGAGGAAATCTGGCTCAGAGAAGGGCACTAGAGAGATCAAAGACACCCAATGATAAGATCATAGTTCTAAGGTGGGCTTTCTTCAAACGCATAGAGCCTCTCAGCCTGGAATATGGCAGGGAACCCAAAGCTGGAATCTGTGGCTTGGGATGTGTGACCTCCTCTATGAGCATTGTCCTGCCACAAAAATTGGCATGAAACTATGCTTACAGCGCAGGCAACAACTGCTTTGAGAAAGAGCTGTGGCATGCCTCGCTGCACTGCCCTGAGCAGGCTGAAGTCCTTGGTCTAGGTTGTGCATCCCCCAAAGCAGGCACAAAAGATCTGGACAGAGCCAGGCTGGGTGCTGGCTGGCCTTTGTTCCCTGAGTTGTAACATTCCTAAGTATGGCAGGGCTGATAGATGCTGACCTATCTGCAGTTCTGGGTCCCCAGGCACTCAGGCCAGAGAACATGGCCGCCTTGTGTAAGCTGATTAGGAGCTGAATATGACTAAACTTTTCTTAGTTTCTTTTGTCTTCCACACAGAATGGCATCCTCTCTGGGTCCCTTTGCAGAGTCCCTTGTCAACTCTGTGCAGGGCTTACAAAGTATTTGTTATCAATCACAGCAGTGGAGCCACTTTCCTCGGCATCTCATCCCCCATTATGCTTGGCTGCAGGCTCTGCTGCCTTTTGTTCATCCATTCGTTTTGTTTTTTTTTTTTGTTCAGCCTTGGGGCTTGAATTCAAGGCCTCGGCACTGTCCTTGGGCTTTCTCAAGGCTAGTGCTTTACCACTTGAGCCACAGTACCACGTCTGGCTTTTTCTGTGTATGTGGTACTGAGGAATCAAATCCAGGCTTTGTGCATGCTAGGTAAGCACACTACCACTAGGCTATGCTCCCGGCCTATCCATCTGTTTATCCATCCATCCATCCATCCATCCTTCCATCCATCGTTCCCACACTGCCAAGCCCTGCACAGGAACTGCAGCTAAAGCTGAAGGGCCTGCCCCAGTGCAGACCCTATGGGCACTTGAGGACACTGAGAGCTGACCTGGGTGCGCGCACTCCATTTCCTGAAAAAGGGAAGTGATGTCCAGACAGGTGGCGTGGAGGGGGGCGGGGGAGGCTGTCTCTCGTCCTCAGACCACAGCCCACTTTCCAGGCCATCTGTGGCCCTACCCTGGCTAGCTGCACTTCTTTGGCTTAAAGTCCCCTGGGACAGGGGCAGCCCAGCCACTGCCCCAGTTAGAGGAGCAGGCAGGGTGCAGAGGCTGGGATGAGGAGGGGGAGTGGAAGGGGTGCAGGAGGCCCTGCCCAGCCTGCTGCTCCCCAGCGCACATGATGTTATCTCTGGCCCAGCCTGGGCCTCAGAGCAGGATGCAGCTTTCATCACCTCCCTCCCCTCGGACTGGCCCAGGCTTTTGGAGTTTCTCACGCATGGATCAAGAGGCTGGGCCTGGGCAGAGGAGGCCCCCAACTGAGGCCGCCCAAGCCTGCAACAGCTTGTTGTCAGACAGTCACAGTCCTGAAGTGGGAGAGGGCCAGGTCTTACGCATGAGGAGGAGGGGTGCAGGCACAGCTCCCTGAAAGTCTGCCCCTACCCCCTTCCTCTGTTCTGCTGTCCATAATCCTGGGCGCCCGTTCAAGAAATTCTCCACCCGTGTGTTAGTGATTTATTTAGACTCGCTCATCCAGCCCGCCCGGCGGGTGACAAGCCCCCACTTCTCCCAGCCCCCAGCCCAGACCCCAGGGCCATTTTCATCTCCAGCAGGCAGTCTGGACTTCCTCCAGGCTGCCCCAGATGGGAGGGGCTCTGTGAACTCTTCAGACATGAAGAGGGCCCCAGAATCTCACTCCTGGGGGCCCAGCAACCCCTCATGTTCTGTGGCTCCTCCTCCTTGATTATGTTAGGCTCTCAGGCCTGGGCAGTGACAGGTAAGCTTAAAGAACAGGAGACAGCCTTCTGGATCCTTCCACCCAGTCTCCCCGTTGAGCAGAAGACAGCCAGAGATCCAGAAAGAGAAAAGTCAAGGGTGGTCCAGAGCCCTCCCACATTCTGTGGTGTGGCGTGGTGTGGTGTGGTGTGTGTGCGTGTGCGTATGCTTATGCACACATGCACGCATGCATGAACTCAGGGCTCGGGCTGGACGTTAGCACTCCGCAGGTTTATCGGAGATGGGAATCTCACAGACTTTCCTGCCTGGGCTGGCTTTGAACCTGAATCCTCCTATCTCAGCCTCCTGAGTAGCTAGGAGACACCAATACCAGCTCCCTTGCCCTATCCTTGAACTTATTCAAGACCTCCCCCAAGGGTGCTCCACACAAGAGTGAGGCTGAGACTGGTAAGTGCCCTGCAGGCACCACAGACACCAGGCTGGACTGAGAAGCCGAAGCCACCTCTCCTTACCATGGAGGCATGCCCTGCCTCCCTCAAGTCCTGCCTCCGGCTCTCAGGTCTAGCTTTACCTCCACAGTGAGGGAGACCTGTCCAGCCTCATCCTCATGGAGGCAGGACCAGCATCCCTGTGGGCTTGCACTTCAGGGTGGGGGCGGGGCACTTCATTGTCAACAAGCCATGGGAGCACCATAGGGGGAGCACTGTGCTGGGAGCACGGTCGGGCTGCTGGTGTTGGCCTCTGGCTTCTTAGCCCCCTAAAGGGCCAACAGGCAAAGAACTCTGGTGTTCCAGCTCTTCTCCAAAATCCCCCTTTCCGATGACGCAGCGTGCAGTGTAGAACCCATGTGTACCTTCCTTCACTCCAACTTCAGGGCCACCTGGGAGGGCCGAGGGAACGTTCCTATGTGATCAAAGGAGATCACGCAGCCCTGTGGTGACACCCATGTCACCCTCCTGGCTGCTCACTTGGCAAGGCTGCCTGGTGCCAGGAAGTTCTGGATCAGGGCCGGGCATCAGGCTGGCTCGGTCCCCAGGGGTAGACCCCAGTGGAGGAGCAGGTGGAAGCACTTCCTAAGACACAGCCCTGGGCTGGCTGGCTTCTCCTGCCCCTTCCTGCATAAACTCCCTCTGGTTCTGAACAGTCAGAGGTCCCTCCTTTCCACCTGCCTCCATACCTGGAAGAAGGAGGCCCCAGGGCCTTGTCCCTGGACGCCAGGGCAGGGTGAGGCAGGTGGCACCACCTGGCCACTGAATGCTCTGCTCAGTCCTGACCTCCAGAGAACTTTGCTGCAGCGCTGGCTGGACCCCCTCCTGCTGGAGCCACCATGATTATCTGTCTAGAAGCCCCTGGCTGGGAGGGAAACTGAGCTCTGCAACCTGAGAGGCTCCACCCCACCCCCTGCAACTCTGTGGATTATTGGAGCTGGAGCATCTGAGCGGCTTTAGGTTAAGTTATAATAAATTAGGTTCAGGGTGTCACAGAGCTTTACACACAGACCCCAGCGCTGCCCTTCACAAGCTGTGTGACTCTGAGCCGATCACTGCCCCTCCCTGGAACTCTGTGTTCTGAGGATGAGTCCCTCCCTGCACATATGGAGCACGGAGGCATCTGTAGTAAAGGGCCGCCCCGTTGTCTGACTGTTGCTGTGGCTACCTATCATGGGCATGGCCTTGTCTTTGGGATGGAATCTTTGATCTAGCCCTCAGAGGCCTCTGTGAAGAATCTCTAGCAATGTCCACGGTTCCTCTCCTCCACCCCTGGACCTATGACAGGGGGAGACTAAAGTCTTGCTTATTCGCAAGGTGGGATGCACACAATTGCAGCCTCCTAGACCTAGCCTACCCTCCTAGGGTAGGCCAGAAATCCTGTGTATGCATCAACCCTGACACAAAGTGTGTGAGTGTGTGTGTGGTGCAGGCCCTGCGAATTTTCATGTCTCTCCCTCAAGCTGGGACCCCTAAAACTGTGAACTCTACACACTGTCACTCTGAACCCTGGGTTGGACAGGACCCTCAGGGCCCTGGGGGTGGGGGTGGGTGCTGGACAGCCCCCAGCCTGCAGTCACAGTTCTTCCCAGCTCCCTGAAGGTTTGTTGACTGTGTGAGTGCATGAAACAGCAGGGCCAGGCTCCCTGACTCTGGGCCCTTGTTGAGTCTTCACCATTCTGGCTGTGAGATGAGTGTGATGCCCCAGCCAGACCCCTACCCACGGTAGGCTGGTGTTTGGAGAGCATTATTAGAGGCCTGGCCTCAGCTTCTCCTGGTCAAGTTCAAGGTGAAGAAATGAGGTGAGACTTCCGGCCCACCCTAGGAACCCCCCAGAAGCTCAGTTATTTACTGGAAATACTGAGAGATGAGTTCTTGGCGGCTTCAGTGTGTGCGAATCAGAGTGACGACGCTTCTCAGCTCCAATCTGGTTTTGATCAGTTGCAACCCAACGGGCGGCTTGTTAAATCGGAGTTGATGGGGCCCTCCTTTCTGGAACCCAGTTCAGCCCCCTCCCACCGCAGGGCTTGATGGCTCTTCGGGGAGCAATGAGTCCCACCCACCCGTTTCACAGACAGACATGGAGACAGAGGCCCACAGAAACCTCTCTAGGCCCATTGTGGCTGCTGTGGATGCGGGAGAGCTGAGCTGGCTGCTGGGAAACTGGGGTCCTGGCTCTGTCTTGAGCAGATGATGAGGACCAGAGACGTTATGCTGATATGCAGCACCCCACCATCACCCCAACCTTGCCTGCCTGCCCCTCCCCTGGAGCAGCATGGAGGCTTTGTTACATTTCCCTGGCTGTACCTCACCTTTGTGGCTAGGAGCCAAACAAAACACTCAGACAGAAGAGAGGTCTTTGGTGTCCTTGTGTGTGAAGTACTATGAGTGTCCAATGATATGACAAGCATCACACTCCACGGGTATGCTGCACCCAGAAGGCTCCATTCTCTTAGCCATAATCTGCCATCCTCACCCTCAGGCTCCTTTTTAAGGTCACAGACACCAGTTGGGGTCAGCAAGGTCAGTGGGCCTGGCCCAGCCATCAGGCCTCCCCCCTCCCCACCCCCCGCACCTCTTCCAGGCCTTCTGAAGCCACGACCCACACGGTAGACCCAACACTGCAGGATGTGCCCATGGGCATACTGCTGGGGAATACATGTCCCGCTTGCAGGCCCCGCCTGGAGACCCCAGCTCCCCAACATCAGCTCATCATGGCTCCTGGGCCTTGTGTCTTCTGGGCTGTTACCTTCCCCAGCCACACTGCCTCCTGCAGGCCCTCCAGGGTAAAGCCAGGCTCACCAGCAGGTGGACTATTCCCTGGGGTGTTCACGCTGTCCCTGGCTACTGCTGGTAAAGCAAGGAACATGTATCAAGTCTCAGCGAAGACACTGGGGCCTGGAGCTTCAAAGTCCTTGGAAGGCTGACGTGTGCTCTGGGGCTTCGCCATAAGAATTCCAGAGGGTCAGGAAACCGTGCATCAGGGCTGGAGGAGCGAGTCTGGGGAGAAGGTTGTATTTCAGCCAAACTTCAGAGGGAGTGTTCAACTTAGGAGGTCTCTAACATGCAGCACTGCCATGCCTGGAAGGATTTTTGAGGGTCACCAAATTCACCATCTGCTTATTGGCAGCCTCCAGCCCTTGCTTGAACACCTCCAGGTACAGGGAGCTCCCTCTCTCAAACCCGTGAAAATCCTGGCCCGGTGAGACTCCTCTCACTAGAAGATCCTCTCCTACAGAGCTCACTGGGGGCTCCCCAGAGCCCCCAGGTCCTCCCCAGGCAGGAGTCCAGGCCTGGGACTGGAGTGTCCACACTCAGGTCCCAAGAGTTGGCAGGAAGTGCAATCTCACCTGCCAAGGTTTGATCCTCCAAGCCCCTGCCCTCTCTGAGCTCCGCTGGCAGTGGCCGAGGGGCTGACAGGATGCTGCTGGCTTGCTTTGTGTGGCCACCGTGAGAGGCGGTGGGAGCCCTGGGCGACCTTTGGCTGCCCTCATCTCCCTGAGGATCGCTGCACCAGGGCTTCTTCCAAGCACTGATTAGCAGCTGGGTTGCACCTGGCAGGCAGATGTTGACGTCTCCTCATCCCGCTGGATCCTACTTGTGTGTGTGGGGGGGGTATTGCATGCATCATGCAAGCGTGTGCAGCATGCACATGTATGTGAAAACATGCACTGGACACAGCACAGGAGTGAGGGGTGCAAAGAGTCAGCATGGCCTAAAGTCCCAATGTCCCTTGGAGATTAGGAGTAAACCACTGTCACACAGAGTGGGGAAAAAGGCTAGGGAAGCCAGCCAGGAGCCCTAGGCAGGACTGACTCCTAACCCCCTACAGGCCCCATCTAGGGCTGGGGGAGCCTTGCCTTGTGTGTGGGGGAGTCGGGGTACAGTCAGGTAGACCCCATAGCCTGCAGATTACCACCTTTCCTTGGGCCTGGCTTCCCTAGCAGACCTAGGCAGAAGGGAAGAGATTTCAGGAGGAATCTGGGAATGATTTGATAATTAGAAGAGTGGCCTTGCTGTGAGGTCCATTAGGGATCCTGGAGGTGGCGGGGTGGAGCGGGTGAGGAAGGGGGGAGTCTGCAGAGAAGCTGGCCACCTGCCAATCTATCCTCAGTGTTCCCACTCACTGCCCACTTGTGCCCATTCTTGTCATCCCATGAGACCCACAGAGGTCCCTGCCAGGGCCCTGCGGGCCCCGTTACCTCTGTCCTACTCAGCTCTGACTGAGTGAGGTAAGGTGAAGGGTGGGGCTGTGCTCAGCTTCTGTTTCCAGGGATGGACTCACTGCACCACTGCAGTTCTGGGCTGCCTCAAGCCAAAGGAAACTGAGGCCCAGAAGGGGCCACACATGAAGCTGGCTCAGGCTGGCCTCCCCAAGACCTCCCCAGGGGCCAGGGGCCACACAAACTCCATAAAGACAATGCCTGCTCTTCTTCCCCACCTGGCCTAGTCACACGGCACATCAACATGTCCCAGAGCTGGGCTCCCAGAGGCCACGGGGGAAGCTGACACACTGAACACAACTTCTTTTTTTGTTTTTTGTTTTTTTTTTTTGCCAATCCTAGGCTTGGGCTCAGGGCTTGAGCACTGTCCTTGGATTTTCTCAAGGCCAGAGCTGTACCACTTGAGCCTCAGCACCACTTCCGGCTTTTTTTCTATGTATGTGGTACCAAGGAATCGAACCCAGGTCTTTGTGCATGCTAGGCAAGCACTCTACCACTAGGCTAAACTCCCAGCCCCTGAACACAACTTCTTTCTTATGAAACAAGCTCAGAAAAAGCAGGAGAGGGAACCCCAGCCAGGACAGGGACAGGCACAAAGGACAGGCAAACAGGGTCAGTCTGTACCTGACTTCAGCTCTGGAAGTGGAGAGGATTCAGGTGGGCGTCATTTTCAACCACTGTGAGCTTTATCCTCGAATGACCCAGGCAGTACCTTGGGCCCATCTTCCCAAGTGTAGTGCAGCCACACCCCTCCCGAGCAGTCTGGTCTTTGGAACGGAAAGAAATGCTGGCTGCCCTCCCACATCTGTGTATGCCTGTGCACACACACACATGCACACACATGTACAGATATATGCATGTGCATACACATGCGCTCACACACACGAGGCAGGCAGGGCTTCAAGAGTCACATGGCCAACTGGACTGTGGACTCAGGCTGTACCTGTGGAAATGACTAACGAAGGCCACCGGTGTCCTGAGACCCATGCTCAGCCCTGGGGTCACAAGATGTGGGAAGCTGAAGCTCAGAGCGTGTGAGACTTCTCCAGTGAGTCTTCTGCTAGCTGGCCTTCCACAGTGTGACGTGAGCCAGGCATGGCCTGCTCACAGGCCTGACCATAGGCCTGGACAAGAGGTGAGGTGTTGGCAGGCACCTATGGAGGAGCTGGGGTGGGGGGCAAACCAGGAGGAGGCAGTGCCAGGCAGAGGCACTGGGTGGGGCACATGGGTGGGCAGTGGCCTTCCACCCTCAGATATTTCATGCTAGGCTAAGAAGGGGGCTGGGTTCCCAGCAGAGCCCACACTACTGCCTGACAAGGACCACTCTCCTCCAGAGAGGCTGGGCCACCACGGGCCTGCTCCAAACAGCTCCCAGCCCACTGTGGTGAAAAGCACTGGAGATCCCTCTGGGGTGTCAAAGAAATCTCCAATGGCTGGCAAGTTCTCACTTGTTCGTGTGTAAGCTTCAAAACCCCGTACACCTCTGGCTACCCAGAGCTGCCAGCCTAGGTGGGCAGTGGCACAAGGAGGGAGGCCATTTTGCCCCACATCTCAGAGGTGGGAGAAAGCCTCATCCAGGCCTCTGGGCAGCTGACTTAGCCCCTCATATAGTTGCTAGACTCTGAGATCCTGAGGGGGAGGTGTCCTCCCCTTTTTCCAAACCCCTTCCCAGTCCAGGGAAAATATGCCTCCCTTGGTGTTTTGGGCCTGGCATTCAGAGCCCTGGGCTGGGCAGTCAGTGTCCAGAGCCAAGAACCACAAGCTTAGTGGAGTGTGGAGGCCTGGGACTGCTTACCCACGGAGGTGCTGTTGAATCTGTCAGTGCCCCCCCCCTCGTTGGGGTGTCAGAGTGATTTATGGGCAGATCCTGAGAGAAGAAGCGGAGGAAAATAAGCACTCTGAAAGCCAGTCCCATCCCCTGCCTAGCCAGGCTCAGAAAAGGAAGGGCCCTCCTGCTGTGTGACCTTGGAGAGGTCCTTGTACTCTCTGGGTCTCTTGCTGCCTTTGAAATCAGTCTAAAAGCCAGCCACGAATCACCAAATGGCTAAGAGATGAAATGAGAAATCAGACATCAAGCACCCGGAGCAGAGCCTGGCACGGAGGAAATCCTATCACCCCACTCTTTCCCACCCTGCCGAGGCTCCCATGCTCCCCAGGCTGAGCCTCTTCCTGATCTGACTTCAGCTCGGGGGGACCCCTCACCCTGGGGCTCCCTGCCTGGAATGCTCCCTCCACCACCAGCACAGGGCTGGCCCCCCCCATCTCACTGCACTCTGCCCAAATGCCTCTCCCTGTGGCCTTCCAACAGCTAAGGCTAGCCATTGCTTTCCTCAATCTTTGCTTTTCCTGAGAGAAAACACTGCAATTTTTTTTGGTTGGTCATGGGGTTTGAACTCAGGGCCTGGGCACTGTCCCTGAGCAATTTCACTCAAGGCTAGTGCTCTGCCCCTTGGAGCCACAGCAGGCTTTCTGGAGGTTAGTTGGAGATAAGAGTCCCACAACCTTTCCTGCCTGGGCTGGATTTGAACCCTGATCCTCATATCTCAGCCTCCTGAGTAGCTAGGATTATAGGTATGAGTTACCAGCACCCAACTGCAATGTTTTTATATATTCTTTTTTTTTTTTTTTGGTCATTCTCCCCATCTGAATCCTGGGGGGATTCTGCACAGAGCTGCCTGTTGATTGCCTATTGAGTGTCAACACAGGAGTTCCTAAAAATTAGCAGCTGAAAAGGAAGGATGCTGGCCAACTGTGCCTGATTCACACCTGTGCACCACACAGTAATGATTGTGATCAACTCTGAATTTCCTGTTTATGAAGAGATGTAATGCACTCAAGTTGTACAAGAACGGCAAGCAGTATGTGGGGTAAGGCAGCCAGGTAGGGGAGAGAATATCTCATTCTGTCAGAGAGAAAGGGAAGGAGTCAGGCGCTCTTCTAGAACCTTCATTGGCCCATCCCCTTCATGGTGGTGACAGATGCCCGGGTTATCCTTCACACTTCAGCACTTCTGGGAAGTCTCCAATGTCGCATGGCTAGGAAAAGCTAGTGCTGGGATTCAAATTAAGGGCCATCCATTGGAAGGACTTCGTAGGGACAGGCAGGAGGGGTGACATATGCGGAGATATGGAGACAAGAAAGAGGGTGGCATTAGGACAAGTGTGCGTGTGGAAGTGGGTGTGCAGAGGAGGCTGGGAGGCAGGCAGTGGTCATCCATGCCCCACTGGGGAGCTAGATGAGTCCCACAGGCCAGGGAGTCATAGGAGAGCCATGTGGTCCTCTCCATCTCCAGCATCACAGCCCTCAGACTCAGCAGGTCTGGAGAAGAGCCTGGGAACCAGTGGCTCACACCCGAAATCCTAGCTACTCAGAAGGCTATACCATGTGAACCACAGTTCTACTTTCAGCTTCTTATGGAGATAAGGGTCTCACAGACTTTCTTGCCTTGCCTGGGTTTAAACTGTGATCTCAGCCTCCTGAGTAGCTAGGATTACAGGGGTGAGCCACCAGTTTCCCGGCAGTACAATGAATGTTGGTCCCCGTCTCTTCCATCGTTTTCCTCCATTTTTTCCCCTCCCATACCTACTCTCAAAAAGTACTTTTATTTTTCGCATGATGAACATTGAATATGACTGCATTTGCTCATGCTTCCTTCCCCCATTCCTCTGCCCTCCCTTCATTGTCCCCCCCTTCCTGGGGACCTGTCATTCTAACACATGTGGGGGAATGAAAAATGTGCCTATTTGTGGAGATAAGGACCTAGTGCTGCTCAGGACTGGAGGAGGGGGGGAGGGTTAGTTGAGGCTCCCACAGACATGAAGAGAGACCAGATCTGGTGGTGTCAAAATAAAGCCAAGCTGAAAGCAAGGTGAGAAAAGGGGAGGAGCCTGGGGAACAGCTGGCCCCTCCCTCCCTGGGAGGAGCCTGGGGCTCCTTCCCTAAGGAACTCCTGGACACCCTTCACCTCTAGCTGCCACTGCCCTAGTGGGCTAGAACTGGAACTGAAGCTCCTCAGCCCTGCTGCCCTCCAGCTCTGTCACACGTCAGCCCTAATTTCTCATGCAAAATGGCCACCAGAGTGTCTGCCTTACAGCACTCAGGACTTGAGGTTCTGTACATGCCCATGTACCCATGACTCGTGTGTGTGTGTGTGTGTGTGTGTGTGTGTGTGTGTGTGTGTGTGTGTTGTGTGCCAGTCTTGGGGCCTGAACTCAAACCCCCTGGATGCTATTCCTGAGATTTCGTTCTCAAGGCTAGTTCTCTACCCCTTGAATTAAACTCCACTTCCGCTTTTTACTGATTAATTAGAAATAAGAGTCTCACAGACTTCCCTGCCCAGGCTGACTTTGAACCTTGAACCTCAGATCTCAGTCTCTTGAGTTGCTAGGATTACAGGCGTGAGCCACTGGCACCTGGCTCGTGACTTATTGTTTGTATCTGTTAATATTACATTAGGGAAAGGAAATCTGATGGCAGATGTGATGCTTAACCCCAGGGAAATACCAAAGGTGACATTTCAGGCACCACAACAGATTTGTGTGAGAAGAGGATGAGATGGGGCTTCAGGACAAGGTCTTGGCCTTCTATGATGTGACTGTTGGCATGGGGCCTGGACTGGGCCACCAGGCTGGGACCTGAGCCCCCACTCTCTTCTGTGCAGACTAAATATTTGGGCTTTTCCTTCCTCAGCCTGACAGGACCCAGGCCCCACTCTGCTGGGGACGGAGGACCCTGCCTCCCCTGGAGCAGCCAGCAGGGGGGCGGGGAAGCACAGTAGCAGGCATACCAGCCTGAGGAGCCCCAGAAAGACCAGGGACGCTGGGTCACCCTGAAGTAGCCCTGCCCTTCTGAGCCTCAGTTTTCCTGGGGTTGAACAGAGCCTTTAAGATCCCGCTGGCTCTTTCCAATGACCCATGCTTCCTGAGCCTCATCCATGGGTTGCGACCTGCAGAAGGCTCCCTGGGGTGGCGTGTGAAAAAACATCCCTTGACAATGGAAGGCCCCAGGGTGGTGTTTACAGAGGGAGGGCCAGGCTTGCTCAGAGCACCCCCAAAATGTTGCTCATATATCCACTATTCCTCTAAGTCGTGAAGCCCAGGGCTGTCTGCAGGGACCGACCCTGCGCCTGGCTTTGCGGCAGGGACTACTGCATGAGGCCAGGTCTGAAGCATGCCAGGCAGTAGGGGGCGCAGGGCAATAGGAGCAGACAAGAAAAAGTTGGCCAGGCACTGCTGGTGGCTCATGCCTGTAATCCTAGCCACACAGGAATCTGAGATCTAAAGATCACAGTTCAAAGCCAGCCTGGGCAGGGAAGTCCATGAGGTTCTTATCTCCAATTAATAACCAACAAAAGCCAGAAGTGAAGCTGTGGTTCAAGTGGTAAAGAGAAAAAAAGGCTTGAGTGAAAAAACTAAGGGAGAGTACCTAGGTCCTGAGTTCAAGTACCATGGCTGGCACACACACACACACACACACACACACACACACACACACACACACACTCGCAAGGCACAGAAGGAGTAATGTCCGCAACTGTCTATGGTAATTACTCACAAATCCTCATCTCTGTATTAGGCAATTCTCTCTCTCTCTCCCTCTCTCTCCCTCTCTCTCCCTCTCTCTCTCTCTCTCTCTCTCTCTCTCTCTCTCTCTCTCTCTCTCTCTCTCTCTCTCTCTCTCTCTCTCTCTCTCTCTCTCTCTGTGTGTGTGTGTCTGTCTCTCTCTCTCTCTCTCTCTCTCTCTCTCTCTCTCTCTCTCTCTCTCTCTCTCTCTCTCTCTCTCTCTCTCTCTCTCTCTCTCTCTCTCTCTCTCTCGGCTCATGGGGCTTGAACTCTGGGCCTAGGCGCTGTCCCTGAGCTCTTCAGCTCAAGGCTACCGTTAGGCAGAGCTCTTACCCTCTTCTCTCAACATGTGGTAAGTGTGCTTTATGCCTGACGGAGAGTCCCCATTTTATAAGAAAACGGACTGAAGCATAAATGTGACCCAGGTCTCCTTGGAGCCGTGTGGTGGAATTGAGTCTTGGTCCCGGTCTGGGGTAACTTATATCTGACCAGGCAGCCGGTGTTGTGTGGTGGCTCAGCCATCTGGACATATGGGTGAGTGCCTAATGCCTAACACCCAGGAGGCACTCAGAAAAAAGCACTCAGGCCACACATCAGTGACTCATGCCCATAATCCTAGCTATTCGGGAGACTGAGATCTAAGGATCACAACTCAAAGCCAGTCCAGGCAGGAAAGTCTGTAAGCCTTTTATCTCTAATTAATCCCCAGAAGCCAGAAGTGGAGTTTTGACTCAAGTGTTAAAGCACTGGCCCCTTGAACAAAAAAAAAATATGCTGGGGACAGAGCCCAGGTCCTGAGTTTAAGCAGAGAGAGGGAGGGAGGGAGGGAGACAGAGAGAGAGAGAGAGAGAGAGAGAGAGAGAGAGAGTTAGTTCATGCCACTAGCACCTGGCTCAGGAAAGAAGGGAGGTAAGGAGGAAGGGAAAAAGGGAGGAAGGGTAGAATGGAGGAAGGAAGGAAGGAAGGAAGGAAGGAAGGAAGGAAGGAAGGAAGGAAGGACGGACACAGGAGTTGTGAGGCATCTCTCTGGAAGTCTGGAAGGGGCTCAGCCACAACTGAAGTGATGGTTCTGAGATTCTGTGTCATGATTCTCAATTTTGGGGCTTTCTGGTCACATCCCCTTTGGGAGCTTCTCCCATGAGAGAGATGTCCTGGCCTCAGTTGCTATCACCCCAAGCCCTCCATGGCCCAGGACGTCAGGGTGAGGTGAGGTGATAGGCACAGAGCTGAGCCTCCCCAAGGGCTGCTGAGCCTGAAGCAGTGGGGGCAGAGTCGAGGGGATGGTGTAGGATCTCCCTTCAGAGCCTCATCTGTAACGCACTCACTGGAGGAGGAGGTCTGGGTGCCCTCCAGTCACCAGCTGAGTGGAATCCTTCCAAAAGTTATGTCTCCACATGCCGGTTGGGGCTTCTGGGGTGGGGATCCCTGGCCCCTGAGTTGTGCCCTTACCCCATCAGCCTCTGTGCTTCGGCTTTGTCTCTGGGCCAGACCTGGGCTAGGCTCTGAGAGTCAATGGGAACAAGATGGCATTCTCGGGGCCACTGTGAGGGGCTGTGGCTGTGAGGGTTCTGGTAGCAGAGAAGGATCCTCACAGGCTCATGACTACCTGGGAAGGAGCAGACTGAAGGATTTCAGGACTCAACAAAGATGAGGGGAAAACCTCTCTCTCCTCAGTCTGTCCACCTGTCACAGAGGTAGGAGGCGAGAACCAGGCTTGGCAGAGCACCCCCCCCCCCCCTTCACAAGATTTTCCCAGTCTAGCTTCTCCATAATCCCAAAGACACTAAGAGAGACCTAGCCTCCCATTCTTGAGCCTGTGCCTCCGCCCTTCCTATCTAGGTGCTCTTTCCTGGTACACTCAGGCTCCTTGTCCTGGATCTGGTTACAGCACCCACGGGCCTTCTTGGGGAGGCCACCTTGACTCCCTGGAACCTTGGAGCCATACAAAGAGGTGAGTGTCCTGCTACATTGCTTTCTCCCAACCTATATGTGTGGCCTCCTGGAGCTCCTTGAAATTAGTTGATGGGGAGTGAGAAAGCTTGGATATAGTTTCTAGAGAATTCTGCATGAAAAATAGGCACCAACCAGAAGGGGACAGCAGTAGCATTGTCGCCCCTTTGTGGGACATACCAGAACTCAACAGTATAGGAAAGCCTTCATGTGGCTAGAATTTCAAGCAGTGAGTTTTCATTTCTTTGCTTAGAAAGCAAAATCGTCCATGGTTTGGCTGGATGACCAGAGACTTGGAAATAACATGATTGGAAGATTGATGGTAAGGAAATTGGGGGAGATTTGCTAAATACGTTCAAGTAAAACTCTTTTAAAATGTCTCCTTTTCCTTCTGTCTTTCGTTTTCCATCTTCTTTAATTTACTATACATATGGACCCATTTTCAAGTAACAGCTGCTATACCAGATAAATTAAGAAATAAAAAGGATCATTTAATCCCCCAAAACATGTACCTATTTTTTTTGCATCTCTGTCATAGTCCATCAATAGAAGTATTACTTCTTTCCAACTTTTTTTTTTGTTTTGCCAGTCCTGACTTGAGCTCAGGGCCTGAGCACTGTCCTTGGACTTTCTCAAGGCTAGAGCTCTATCACTTGAGCCTCAGCATCACTTCTGGCTTTTTTTTTTCTATGTATGTGGTACCGAGGAATCGAACCCGAGTCTTCGTGCATGCTACGCAAGCACTCAACCACTAGGCCAAACTCCCGGCCCCGAAGTATTACTTCTTTGAGCATGCTTTATTTATATATTCTCATTAGGTATCCCATTTCTAAGTGTGACTTTCACACAGATGCTTCATTTTGTAATGTCCCAAATTTAAAGCAGATTTCTTTTTCCAGTCACAACTGGATGTTAGAACTCAATATTTCAGTCACGAACTAATTTGCCAAATCTGGTTATAAATAATAACTCAAGACAAAAGAAGAACCCAAAGAAATGGGTGTTGCCACTGATCCTGCTTTCCCAGTTAACACGCTGAGACTTCCGAGTTAAGAGGCTTACACCAGGCTGCGTGCCTGACCTTTCTGACTGGCAGGACAAGCCCATCCTCGCCCACCACATAGCTGAGGAAGTAGAGTTCTGAGTCACTGGGCGTGTGAGCAGGCCCTGCCTGCTGTGTAGGAGCCTTCCTGCAGGTGTGTGTCCCAGAGGGGTAGGACCAGTGACAAAGTAGGAAGTGTGTTGTGTGGGTAGTAGGGGAGAGGGCTTCTCTTTCCCTCGGCTCCTGAAATGGATATTAAACCGAGCCGAGGCTTTGGCCTAGACAGAGAGGATTGGGGCATCTTCACGCCAAAGAATCCAGCCTTAATGGACCTAGAACAAATCATGTGAAGTGAGGTAAGCCAAGCTCAGGGAGAAACCGTAGGTGTTCTCTCCTGTGCAGAAGCTAGATCTAAAGTACATGGGGACATGGTGATGTACACAGGACGCTACCCATTCACACACAATGAGACCAAAGAAGGGGACTCTTAGGCCAGGCCCGGTGGCTCACACCTGTAATCCTAGCTACTCCGGAGACTGAGGTTTGAGGATTGCGGTTCAAAGCCAGCCTGGGCACTAAATCTGTGAGACTCTTATCTCCAATTAACCACTAGAAAATCAGAAGTGGCGCTGCGGCTCCAGGAGTAGGGTGGTAGCCTTGAGCTAAAGCGCTCAGGAATAATGCCCAGGCCCAGAGTTCAAGCCCGAGGACTGACAAAAAAAAAAGTAGAGAAGAAGGGTACTCTTAGGAAAGGAACACAAAGACGCATTGCCTATGTGCATCTGAGAGTATAATATTTATCAAAATTAACTCTGGGAAATGGAAACAACAGGTTTATTTTTTCGTTGCTGTTTGTTGTTTTCTTTTCTTTTTGTCTTGGTTGTTCCTTTACCTTTCTTAAAGGTAACATGGGGTCACAAAATTGGAAGGAGAAATGGGGAACAAATTCAGCAGACACACTCACTAAACACTATGTTGAAAATGAACTACACAACCTATGGGTGGACAAGAGGGAAAAACTGGGAGAGAGCAAGGAAAGGTGACGACCAAAGGAAATGCACTCTTTACCTGACTTATGCAACTTAACCCCTCTCTGCATCACCTTATAATAACCATCTTTAAAAAGAAACTCTAAAATCCAGCCTTAGTCAAGTTTAGGAGTCTCAGAGGCTGCTGCTCTCCCCAAATGGCAGCACAGGGGAGGGAGGGCAACATCAGCAGGCCAGGAACAGTCCCTGCATTGGCCCAAGGGACTGGTGAGCGGCTGGCAGATGCCGCTCTGGGGTACCAAGGACAAGTACCTAGCTTAACCCACAGGGTCCAGCCCTTAGTTCCTTGATACCCAGGCTGCTCTTCCTTTGCCCAGGAAAACGCTTGGGCTGAATGGAATCATGGCCAAATGGATGAGCTACAGCTGGAGAGGAAGGGATGTGAGCTAATCCAGGGACCAGGCAGACAGGAGAAAAGAAACCTCTCTCAGCAGGGAGAGAAACACAAAGGCAGGCAATTAAAATTCTGAAATTGCAAACAAGGCAGAACCTTCTCTATGTGTGTGTGCCAGCACCAAGGCTTGAAGTGAGGACTTGGATACTGCCCCTTAGCTTTCACTCCAGGCTGTCACTGTACTACTTGGTCCATAGCTCCACTTCTAACTTTTTGCTGGTTGAGTGGAGATAAGAATCTAATGGACTTTTCTACCTGGGCTGGCTTTGAACCTGGATCCTGGGATCTCAGCTCCCTGAGTAGCTAGGATTACAGGAATGAGTGACAGGTGTCCAGCAGACACAAGAGACATTTAGTGTTCTTGATTCCTGATTCCTGAAGCTCCAGGATCCAGGAGTATTTCTGAATAAAATCCCAGAATCAAAGACAACCTCCCTGAGTCTACAGGGAGCTGAAAGGAAAGTTGGAGGTTGCCCTACCAAGCCACATCTGCACCTTTTACGCAGCCTTCTTCTCCGTGGCCCTTTAGCACTGTGCACTTTTATGGAGGCGAAGGCAGTGGAGACATAAAATAAACACTTGGATTTTAACTGCTCTTCTGCCCTGGCTGGAAGCACTGGGGTCCTGGGCCAGGCCCTGTTCTCACCTGACAGTTACGATAGAGAGGAGGCCTGGTCCTTCTGGCAGCCTGATTTGGGGGTGTCAGAGCTGCTGACACCTGACCTTCAACTTTGTCCTTCTCTGCCTCCCCTGTGTCAGCCCTGAGTCCCAAAGCAGGTGAGGCATGAGACCCAGGGGGCCGATAAGAAAAATGTCTTCAGCAGCCACTGGCTGGGGGGAACCAAGCGGATATTGGTCTACAGGCGCGATGGGACTTGTTAAACTTGTGGCTGTTAACGTGGGGCACTGCACTCTGCCATCTTTGCGGTCGGGCGGCTGCTCTGCTGAGCAGGCGCAGAGACGCCCGGCAGCTTACCTGAAATGCACAGGACAAGAGATTGTGGGCTGAGCTGTGGCCCAAATGGGTGGCATTTCCCAGTCCCTATCATCCGTCAAGAAATGCTAAGCCCATTCTGGGGGGCACCAGTCCCTCCCCAGCCGGACCTACCTTCTGCTTTCAGAGGCCGAGCATGCAGGCTGAGAGCAGGCTTGGGAATTAGAGGCTGACAAACTGGAGCCTAATCCTGGCACTGCCACTAACAGCCTTGCAACCCTGGGCCAGGTGCTTCCTTCTTGGATGTAACCAGTTTCCTCCTCAGTAAAATCAAACCCTGAGCCCTGCCCCTTAGAATGGCATGAAAACCAAATATGACAACCATTCCAGACCAGAGAGGGCCAGGAGTTGCCCAGAGCTGCACAGCAAGAGAACAAAAAAAAGATCCTGGGATTAGCTCAGATCTCACTTCATCTCTTGGATCTAAGGTCCTGAGCTCAGGTTTGCACTGGGCCAGAGGCCTGGCCTTTGTACCCTGGCAGCCCGCCTCTATGATCTCAAGAACAACAACAACAACCAGAGCAGCTCTGGCTGCCTGGAGCCCTCTCCACCCCACCCCTCTTAGTGGTTCCTTTGGCCAGAGCCAGATTCCTGTAGAGCCTTATCTGTCCTTTCTCTCCTTTCCCACCAAACTAATCTCTCCTTCTTTTCAAGAGTTCCTGTTTCCTCCCTGCCGCCTTCTTGTCTCCCTGTCTCTCCGGTGACTTCAGCCATGACTCCAGCCATCCTCCCACACTGGTCTGAGCTGACTCAGCTTGGTTGGTGCTTTTGCCGCTTTGCAGGGCTTTGAGCCACACAGAACCTTTGGCATTGTGTGTAGCAGAGGAGGGTGAATGGCATGTGTGGGGACTCACGCCTCCATTAGAGATGTGGTAGCCACAAATCTAAGTTCTTTGAGGCCTTTGCCAGGTTCCCGATGCCATTGCTTGAGGTCCTACTGTAGAGTTCCCAGCTACCAACATTGTATGCTTTGAAATCTCCACATACAGTGACCTTGTGATCTATGGGAAAATCTGCGTTTCTCATTCCAGGGAACCCCGTCCCCTAGAGTGGCTTTAGTTGAGAGGCTGTCCTGGTAGGGTGATAAGAAATCTAGGTACCAGCTGTCTACGTTTCCTCTAGTTTCTACCTAGCCAGAAAAGTGCAAGTGTTTTTTCACAGGTGCTATATATAGAAAAGAAGGGGAGAACGCCTCTTGCTTGAGAAATGCAGAGTTCTATTTTTATTTTATTTTTTTGGTGGTTGTGGGACTTGAACTCTGGGCCTGGGAGCGGTCCTTGAGCTCTTCAGCTCAAGGCTACTGCCCTACCCCTTAAGCCTAGTGCCACTTCCAGTTTTCTGGTAATTAAATGGAGATAAGAGTCTCATGGGCTTTGTAGTGCCCAGGTTGGTTTTGAACCACAATCCTCAGATCTCAGCCTCCTGAGTAGCTAGGATTACAGGTGTGAGCCACCACACCTGGCTTTTTTTTTCTAAATCTGAGACCGAGACTCAAATTTGATATTTGATGCTTTCACTCATAAGAGATGGACTCTAAATAGTGTCATTTTTACTCCTATGTCCACCCTTCTGTATGGTGATTCTGGGTCTTTGGAAGATTTCCTTGTCTAGTTAAAGCTCAAAGAATATCCTCTAACTCAACATTTATTTTGCCAGTCCTGGGTCTTGAACTCTGGGCCTGAACACTGTCCTTGGTCTTTCTCAAGGCTAGCACTCTTACCACTTGAGCCACAGCACCACTTCCAGCTTTTTCTGTGCTGTGGTACTAAGGAATTGAACCCAGGGCTTTGTGCATGCCAGGCAAGCACTCTACCGCTAGGTCACACTCAGCTCTAATTCAACACTTCTGAGAAGTGCCTTGAACTCAACTCCCAGGGCCTGACAGGTGCACTGGGCTGGTCCCAGATCATGATGAAACCCCAGGAAGCAGGAAAGGCAGGTAAAGATACACCACAGGCCTCAGCACAGTGGAGTGAAGGGGAGGCTTTTCTGGGCTCATGTGGTAAGGGAGGGCATCCTGGAGGAGGGGTCCATTCAAGAGGGCCTTGAAGGAGAAAGAATGATGTCTGGTCATGGGACAATGACCATGATGGTTGCTTTCAAGGTTCAAAGGTTGTAGGGAAACCAAGGAGGCAGCCAGAGCTTTGCAGAGAGGACTGAGAAGGGGGAATCCAGCAAGGACAATGATTTTCTGGGCCTCTAAGGAAACAGATGATGTCAAAGGTGACTGGCTGAGCAAGTAGAACTCCTTTTCACTGCTGTGAGATGCGTGCTCTAGCTAGAGACAAGCGGGTACCAGAGGACTGCAGAAAGTCGGACTGGAAGAGTTCCCAGGCCAGGGAACTGGGACTGCTTTGGGGGTTGGGGGAATGGGCCAAGGAGCCCTGGGCCGGAGAGGGAACATACTCTAGGCACAATGGAGGCAGAGATATTAGTCTGGAAGGCTCTCACCCAACCCCCAGCCTCTAGCCCCTGTGACCACAGGAAAGCCCTTCCCACCGCTGACTTCCTCATCCACAAAACAGGAGATGAGACTAGAAGACTTATCTGGAAGTTCCTTCCAGCCTATGATTCAGCCACTGAGCTACCCCCACAGCAAGATTCCCAGCAGAGCTTAGAGATGTTCGTAAAAGCCCACCCTCTCCCCTCCTTGAAAGCAGCCCAACCCCATGCCACCTCACTTCGAGGAATTTCTACTTCAAATCCTCTCTAGCATCCGTGTGTGAGATAGACTAGGGCCCTCGTGGCCTCCCTGTGGGCAGAGCAATGATAATAACAGGCAATGATACCTGCTTCCACCGTGGGGTATCTTCAGGGGGTCTGCCTTAGGGCCTTCCTCTGCCCATCACCTAGCTGAATGTCAGAGAGGGAGAGTGACATGCTAGAGTGACATGTGCCCACCCAGTTCTTGCCTCCTCCCTGTTTGTTCTTTTGCCTTTCATCCTTTTTCCTGTACATGCCTCCAACCTCCGAGACAGAACCACCCCAGGCTCAGGCTTTGAGCCTTTTGGCTTTTTAGCCTATCCCAAGCCTTAGCAATGGCACCAAATACGTCTCTTCAACCTTGGAGTCTCTCCAGAACATCAGCTATCTGCCTATCTGCTCAGACTTTCCGCTGAGAATTGATTCCATCCCTCAACCACCATGTGTCCAAATCTGAGCCCTTGTCCTCTTCCCACCCCATCTTGCAATCAGCCTGACATCCTCCCTCTTGCTTTGACCCAAACCTGGCAGTTCTTGGGCCTCTTGCCCCTCACACCCCACAAGAGAAAGAGAATACTGTTGGCTCCACCTCCAAAACTGAACCAGAATCCAACTGCTTCTCAGCCATCAGCTTGGCCCAGGCCTGAGCCCAGGACCTTTTCCAACTTCTAGACTTAATCACCAGCAGCCCTGCGTTTCACAAATAGGGAAATGAGGCAGGGATCTTTCTCAGGGTGGCACTGAAAACCCACTAGGGCTAGCTGACGCCTGGTTCTGCCACCATCTCGCCAAGGTGCCCAGCCCCCTGGGACGGGTTCCCTCTTGCAGCTGACCGCATGGGCCTGCAGTGGATGTTAGGCTTGTGTCCCTGAGGAACGAAGACGCCGCCAGCTGGGTTTATGTTTCAAGACGTCTGTCCTCACCCTTGACCAAGAGATCTGACAGAGAACGTGGGGCCAAGGCTTGGTGAGAGGAAGGGGGGAGGTGGCTGTCAGGACATCAATGGGAAGCCGCCTTGCCTGGAAACTTTAGACTCATCTCCACCAGCCTCACGATCTGCTGGGTTCACTTGAGGAGGCCAAAGTCTGCAGGGGCCGGCTGGGGTTCGCTCAGCATTTATTTCATACAACTGTTTCAAAAGCTTGTTTAAAATATAGATTATATATTTATATATAATATATATAAAGAGGAACTGAAGTGAGCCACCCTCCTCCCAAAAAAAAAAAAAAAAGCTGTTTTATAAATATTTCTGTAGCTCCCACATCCCAGAAGGGGGAAAAAAAAAAAAAGAAAGAAAAAAGAAAAAAATGTACAACCCAAGCTAGTGGTTCCATGTGGTGGGCCCAGGGCCCCGCAGAACGTTCCAGAAAGACTTCAAAGGTCAAGTCCGCAGTCTCGCCCATCTTCCTCTCGCCCCTGGCTTCGCAGACCAGCCTGGAAGGCGGCGGCTGTGGGCACCCCGGGGGGCCTCTGGCTGCCAGGTTATTTTTAATCCTATCGGGTGTTCTTTGATGTCCTGGCCTTCCCTCCCGGGCGGGCGAGCCGGCCTTTCTGTCCCTGGTGGCTTCCAAGCAGAAGCACAGCACGCAGGCCGGGCATGCAGAATTTGCAAGAACGTCCCTGGGGCGCCGGCCCCGCCCCCGGGGTGCAGAGCGCATGCGCCCCCGCTGGCGGCGCGGCCGTGGGCGGGGCCTCACTTGCACACGTAGCGCTCCACCATGCGCTCGCACCTGCGGCAGGTGACGTAGCAGCACCAGTGGTACTTGCAATGGCACCGCTCCACCACGCGGTCCGTGTAGGGGTTGTAGCCGCGTCCACAGCACATGAGGTCGCAGCTGTCGCTGCCGTTGGACGTCTTGTTGCACTGCCTGGGGGCGGGGTGGGGGTGGAGAGAGGAGGTCAGCAGGTGCCACTCACCCCGACCCCCAGCGCCTGGCGCTGTCCCCATCTCCAAGCAGCCCTCGGGAAGTGGCAAGGTCTGGGGCCACCTTTAGGTAATCTGACCTCGATGTTTCTAATAAGCTGCTGGGGGCTGGTTTGTTTCCTGGAAGATATCTCGTTGCCATTTCTCCTGAATATTGGAAGGACCCCCGCAGACCAGTGTCCTTCACAGTCTTGGCTTCCTAAGTGAGCCTCTAATCGTCTTGGGATGGGTGGGGAAGTCATGTCTGTTTGGTTTCACATTTAGAATCCCAGAATAAATTCTGAAACGCTGAGCATGGCACAGGGCACGAGGCGGAGAAGCACCTTGTTTGTGGAGAAGCACCTACTGGATGTCCCCTGTGTGTCCCTCTCCTTCAGTGACAGACAGTCTTATCTCCCTGAGGCTTAAAGGTCCCTGAGTGGGTGGCATTCCGGTGCCTTAGACAGATGAAGCAGGCCCTGCACAGCCAGGAGGCTGCTCAGCTCTCAGAGACATTCCTGGTGATGATCTATGATCAACTCAGGTACCAAGGCAACCGCCTAACTCCCTCCCCTGAGCTGCAGGAGGAGCCAGGAAAGGTTCCTGTGAAATCCAAACACCAGTAATTCAGGGGGGTCATCCTCCAGCTGGGCAGGCAGGGCAGGCAGAGTTACAGAGATCTGGGGTATTTGTTACTGAAGTAAAAGCCTAGTGACAGGGAGCCTGTCCCTAGAGGGGGCTGCTGGAGACTTGGAGGGAAAGCTAGGGAAACCAGGGTAATGTGAGGTTGAGACCGCTCCTTTCTTTGCAGTGTGCAGGGCAAGTCCTAGGGCAGACTGGGATCAGCCAAGAGGTGACGCTAGGAAAGTGAACTTGGACTTTCACTGCCCCCACTGCAGGAAGTGAGCCTAAGCCACAGATCCATGAAAAACAAGTTCAAGTTCACTCAGCTCAGATGCTGCTCCCTTCTCTAACAGCCATTCCTTCACAGATCCAGGGGAACTCTCTCTTCCCTATGGAAGTGTTCAGCAGGCCGCACCCAGCCTCTTATGTTCTAGAATCCTCTCCCCTTTGCAAATCCCTCACCCTCACACCAGCCCCTAGAGTCTAGCTCTTTTCTTGTCTCCCTGGCCTGACCCATTCTATCTTCCTTCACTCCAGCGATCCCCTCAATCTGGCCTCCAGATGGAAGCCTGGGCCTCTTTTCACAGAGCCTGCTGCCCTGGCCTGTGGGGATGGAGCCCCAAACTACCCCTCCCCTCCCCTCCTGGACACAGGAACGTGGGCTGTGGAGGAAGCAGATGCTGGCGAGGCACCAAGTATGTGCCAAACACATTCCCAGACACCCGCGTTCCACTCAATATTCCTCTAACCTTGCCGAGCACCAGTTTTGTGGAATGCTATTAGGGGCTCCTTAATAAAAGATTTCCCCAGCCAAGCATCTCTGGGAAACACTAGCTTAATCAGTTCTTTACTATGGCTTCCCCAGGGCCCTTGATAATTCTTTGTACCTTGTGGATGGTCGAAGAGAACTTTCTAGAAATATCTGATCACAGAACTCATTCTACTCTCGTCTCAGGCTAGCTTTCTCCAGAACCTCCCTGGATACTCAGTAGTCCCACACAGCACAGTAGGTCTGTAGCCACCACTGGATCCCTCTTCTCTCCTATTTGAGCCAGGATTAGGTCATCTGTGGAGATCCCAGCTCCAGCCCAGGCCTGGGAGAAGCTCACATAGATCAGAGGCCTTGCTCTCTCTCCACTCTGCACACTTCCTTGAGTGGCTATGGCTGGCAGACCCTGCCCCATCTCTCTACCTTCTTTTGTGCCTGTCACATCTTTTTTTGCTCACTGATGGGCTATGGGACATTTCTCTTTCATCTGCTCACTGGGCACACATCTCCTGAGCCCCTGTTCTACACAGGGCAGTCCTTTCCTACTCTTTGTCTCCCTACACAGTCATTAACCCTTCTTATTCTGAGGGGAAGTATGTGGTGGAGGCCCCATCAATGCCCATTCCCCGGGCCAGGGTGAGCACTCTTCCCACGATCCCTGCAGGAGGACCCTTGGACTGTCAATTCCCTCTCAGCACTCCCAGGTCTCCTCCCTACCCTAAGCAGCATCTTGGGATCCCACATGCCAGTCTCCGCAGTGTACCTGGCCCTCAGCTGATGCCTGCCGAGATGGCAACAACCCTTACCTGTCCTGGGTCCCGTGGGAGCCCACCTTCTCGTTCTTCATGCAGAAGTCAGGTGAGCTCTGCAGGTAGACGAGTTCTGAGTCCTTTATGGGCCGGATGTCCAGGTCCTTGGGCACCAGGTGCTTGCGGGTGCCCATGGGTCGGTGCACCACCTTGGTGGCCGACAGGTAGCGGGTCTTGAGATCAGCAGCCACATCCCGGAGCTCCTGCAGCCCCTTCCAGCAGGTACGGATGGAGCAGGAGCCAGACACTCCGTGGCACTTACATTTCATTTCCAGAGAGGCGCGCAGAGCCTGCGGACATTCGAGGTGTTGGCTGGGCAGCCAGAAGGCCTTCCTTGGCCTGACTGGGTCCTGGCCCACCGCGTGGCTGGGCGCTCTTAAGAACGCACCACCCACTCCAGCCTCCAGGGATGAAGAGACTGGCTCTATTGAAAGGACTGTAGGTCGTGTTGGCCCCGGTGCAGGGATGGCTGAGAAGGACAGAAAGAGTGGCCTTTGCTGGACTAAAGGCTGCCACTTATCAAGTGCCCACTGTGTGCTCAGCCTGACTGCCACTAATGGGGGTTGATCATTACACTGCCCTTCCAACAAGGATTGCTGTTTCCTCTACTTAGAGGTGACAAAAGCTCAGACAGGCTGAGCCTGTCCAAGGTGACACAGCTAGAAAACTGTTGATTTTTGAACTTATGTCCTAGGGGATGATTCCCCAAAGCTTCAGCTTTTCATGGTTCATATCTTTTCTGTACCACAAACCTGGAACTTGATAAATGCTTGCTGGAACAGTGAGCAGCAAAGAAGAGCAGAAAGGAAGGCAACAAGGAGGACTGGGGAGGATAGGACAGAAGAGAAGGAGGGCGGGAGGGAAGCAGAGGCAGGGTGAGTGCTTGGGGGCCCCTCCTCCCTCCCCCACCCCCAACTGGCCTGTTCCCTCCTGCCTCAGTGCTCCTGTCACATGGCCCTTAATAAGTGTATTAACACTCAGGGCCTCTGTGCTCCTTGTTATATCCCTGCTTGGCTGAAAGGATTAAATGAGATGATATATACAAAAGGAGGTACAAGCTATAAAAGTTAAATCAATATTGGCTCTGAAAATTCATGTTCAGACTGGATACCAGTGATTCACACCTATAATCCTAGCTACTCAGGAGGCTGCGGTCTGAGAATCTGGGTTTGAAACCAGCCTTAGCAGGAAAGTCTCTGAGACTCTTATCTCCAATTAACCAGTAAAAAGCAAGACGTAGAGGTGTAGCTCAAGTGGTAGAACATTAGCCTTGGGCAGAAGAGTTAAGAAACAGAGTCCTGGTCTTGAGTTCAAGCCCCAGCACTGGCACAAGACAAAAGAAAAAGAGAGAGAAAGAAAAAAGGACGGGAGGGAGGGAGGAAACTTGGGATCCCTTCCCCTCTTTAGCAGGTAATATGGAGCCAGAGAATGAAACTGGGTATAAAATCTGGAATTTGCTACACAAACCTAGGAATGGCTTGGTAATGCAGTGAACAGGACCCAGGCGGCAGGCCTGTGAGTCATCAGGTTAAGGTAACCCAGGCTTGGTGTAGGGTGGGGGAAGGGTCCAGCAGCCCAAGGCCAACTAGGCCCACCGAAGCCACTATATTTGTGGTCTCACTTACTCCTTACATATCCCTCTAGCTGGTGGGGATGGCAGCCCCAGGAACTGGCCTGATGTGCCCTGAGCCCCAGTACCCTCTCCATACTGAGGCAGGGCAGGGTCCTCCAAGCAGGCTCAGGGAAGGCCAGAGTGAGAGTAGGGCTGTGTGAAGGGTTGCTGTGGGGTCCCCGTAGATAGAGACCTTCACAGAGCTGGGAGCACAGAGCACTGAGTCCTCAGCAAGGCTTTTTGCTACAGGCCCACAGTGTGCTTTGGCCTCAGTTTCCTAGACTGTCCACAGATAGCCTGGATATCCTAGAACGTTCACAGGAGGGAGATCACTGAGAGAGGAGGCACAGAGGCCCACCCACCTAGCTCCCTGTTGCACGTGTCTCGGCCATGCCATCCACATCCCTCTGGTGTCATCAGATGCCTCTATGAAATGCACTAACAAGAATGGAAGATGCTGGGCACACAACCCTCTGTCCTTCTGGGCTCTCTCCCCACCCATCTGTGAAAAGTAAGGATAGAACCTGCCAGAGTTGCTGTGACCACAGGAGAGAAAATCAAGTGCCTGGCACAGAGCCTGCATCACAGATTGCCATGACTCCCCCCCCCCCCAAGAAGTAAAAAGGTCTGATCATCCACATTCACTCACCCAGGCTTCTGTATAACTGCGGGGACATGAACAAAAAAAACAGTAATAGTAGATTATCCCCTGGCGGCTGGGGTGAGTGGATGGGTTTGGATGCTACTCCTGATTTAGTCCACGTTGACCACTGCTGATGTAAAGCCGGCTCATCCACAGGCCCCTCCTCCCTCTAGAGGAAGAGCTGAGCACCCCATCGCCAGTTCATAGATGGGAACAGAGAGGAAGTTCACAGCCAGCCAGCCAAGGCCAGAACTCAGAGCTTCTGATCCCCTACCTAGCTCAGTGTTCTTTATTCCAGGACATGAAGAAGATGGATGGGGAGGAAAAGGAGGAGGAGGAAGAAGGAGGAGAGGGAGGAGAGGAGAGGGGGGAGGAGAGAAGAAGGGGAAGGGGAGGAGGAGGGGGAGGGTTTGGGGCAGTGGCTGCCAAGGGAGCCCAAGCTGCTGAGGAGAGCAGAGGGAGGTCAGCAGACACAATGGGTGTGGGTGGCCAGGGCCCAACCCCCGCCCCCTGATCGGGCCTCCGTGGCACTTTTCTGGCCAGTGGCCCAAGCACACCCTCTGGGGCGGGTGGGGTGGGTGGTTACCTGTCTCCCCACTTCACTGTTGTGTAGACGCATCAGTTTATTGGCTTGGGATCCTGTTTTTTTCACCTTCATAGGAGCATCGGAAAACTTGGCCCCCATGAGGAGCCCGTAGCTGAGGTTGTCCGCACATCCTCCCCAGCGGTTCCCGGGCCCGGGGGGCTCACCTGGGACAGGCCCGCAGGAGCAGCCGGGCAGGTCGCCAGAGGTGCAGGCCCGGGCGATGGCATGGCTGATGGCGGCTGCGGACAGCGCATACACGAAGGCAGACTCCCGGGTCCCTGCGGGGTGGGAGGCGCTGGTCAGCAGGGGGCTCTGTGTCACCTGGCTGAGGGGTCAGGCGGGTTGGGGTGGATCACCAGGATGTTAGGTGCTCTGCACTGGAACCATCAGCCTTCTCCATTTCCTGCCTTGTGCCCCTCCCAGTCACAGTGTGGGGAAGGGGTGCTTTATAGAAATGAAGGCTCAGACTTTAAGCTCCTTCAAGAACTTGTCTCCTGATGGGCCAGACAAGTGTGCAGAGAGCCTGCTGTAGGTTTGAATTGCATCTCCCACAAGACAGATTCAAGTCCTGAGTCCTAGGACCTGTGAGCATGATCGTATTTAGAAGTCAGCTCTTTGCTGATCTACTGCACTCAAATGAGATTACAGTGAACTGGGAGTGCCCTGGGCCAATGGCTTAGAAGAAGAGGGAAATTCACATACACAGGCACCATATGGCAAGGTATGCATGGGCCATGTGATACAGCTCAAACTCTTGATCCTCCTGCCTTAGCCTCCAGAATGCTAGGATTGCAGAGGCTGCACGATGTCACAGGCTAGCCCAAGACAATAATACATTTGTTTGTTGTTGTTGAAGTCAGCCAGTGTAGCAGTGATATCTTCCCTAGGAAAGAAGTGGGGAACCGTGACTGTCAGTCCAGAGTCTGAGTCTCTTAACCAGCCTTTGTTTCCCCCTTCTGGAGCCTCAGCTGCCCTAGCTACAGAACTCAGTGATAATGTGCAACCTGCAGACTAGCCCTGCTGTTCAGATAACTCTGGAAGGAGGGAAAGTTGCCATGCTGAGAATACATGAGAGAAGTTCTTACCATGTGGAAGAGAGATGAGATGCCTTGGAGTTAAAGCCTCACTGTGTACCTGTACCTCCCCCCGCTAAACCTGCCTCCCCACAAAGTCTGTTCCACAGCTGTTCTGCCCCTAACTACTTTGTGCCTCACAGCAATTTCCAGCAGCCAGGCTGAAGACCACCTAGGGCCTCTGCCTGCCTGAGGGTGGGCTCTACAGCAGTCTCAGTATATGAGCCCCTCCTGGGAGCCCTCAGTACAGCAGGCAGTGACCTTGGGGCACACTGCAGCCATTGCTGCTCATTTATATGCGCTGATATATGCACTCATTGATGTTTATTCATTCCCTAACTCATGAATGATTCATGGCCCATCCATCCAACCAGCCATGCCTTGTCCATCTGTGTATCCATCCATCTATTCACTCATCCATCCACCCGTGCATTCACCCACCTATCCAAACACATAAGTTATGCCTGGATCCATTCATCCCCACCCCCAGGCACAGAGCAACCCTGCAGCCCCTACCTCTCTCCAGGTCAAGCAGGTAGTTAGGGGCGAGTTCGATAGAGGAACAGTTCCAGCGCATGTCGGCAAAGGCCCTGCGGCAGGCTTTCATGGCCTCACGGGCGGCGTGGACAATGGTACGCATGAGCTCCAGGTTGCTGCGACACAGCTGGACCTGCGCAGACACCAGGCCCTCCAACTGCTTGCAGTGCTGAGTCTGGTTCAGTGCCAAGGCTGCAGGTGTCTTGGATAATGCCCTGCATACCCCAAACACAACCAGTGAAAGAAAATCAGGACGTGAGGGGTAAGAGGTCTCCACATTCCATACTGTGGATTTTATTACATTGTTGTTGTTGTTATATGATAGACCGGGGCTTGATGTCGGGGCCTGGGCCCTGTGCCAGAGCTTCCCCCATCTCCTCCCCATCCCGAGTCCTGGGCCTTGAACTCAGGGCATGGTCCTTGAGCTTTCTCAAGGCTAGCGCTCTACCACTTGAGTCACAGCACCACTTCCAGCTTTTTCTGTGTATGTGGTTCCAAGGAATCAAACCCAAGGCTTCATGAGCACTCTACCAGTAAGCCACTCTCCCAGCCTGTGTCCCTGAGCTTTTTTTTTTTTGCTCTAAATTTATGCTTTACCATTTGAGCCACTGCTCCACTTCTCATGTTTTTGGAGGTTAGTTGGAGATAAAAAGTCTCGTGGACTTTTCTGACAAGGCTGGTTTAGCCTTCTGAGTAGCTCGGGTTTCAGACCACCAGAATCTAGCTCATCATTATTCTTATTACTATTATGTATTCAGGGGTTTCAATTCAACATGTCAGCTGGTGAGGACAATGCATCTTGATCAATTTCAGATGACTTTGGAACAGTTCTTGGAAGAAGCCAGGAAACCAGAAGGCAAAGGCCTACCACTAGAGAGAGCAATAAGCCCCCTACCTCTGTATCCATCTTGGGCACATCATTGTCCTTGACTGGGCCTCAAGTCCTTACTATGATCATAATCCCCACCCCACCTATAGGATAACTGGACAAACACTAAACATTTCTGCAGTTCACCAAGCATGCTCATCCACTGCTTCAGTGAGCTCTCCTGCAGCTGTGAGTTATTACTCTGTATTCAACATGCATCTAGCACTGGGCAGATCTGTGCTAGAAACCATGCAAACTGCTAGACTATAATGATGATGATGATAATAATAATAATAATAATAACAAAAAGAACACACTATTGAGCCCTTACCAAATTACACAACAGAAATTAGGAACATTGTATCATGTTCTAATTACCAAACCCATTTATTATGTTGTCAAGTTCATACCCACAAAAAGGACTGCCATAAAGAGTTAATGGACACTCAAAATCTGTAATGATCCAGAACTTAGAAATTTTAGTATCTAATCCATATTTAACCATTATCTTGCTGTGGAGCTTTATACAAGTCACTGATTGTGCTGGGCTTCCATGTCTACACCTACAAACTATCCCCTAGGATGAGTCAGGCAAGATAGGGACTTTCCTGCCAACCTGCCTTCACCCTGCTTGTTCTGATGCTTGGTTTCCTCCTGTATTCAAATGAGCTAATCACAGAAATCATGCCTGAGATAATGAACACGACACAAGTCATTTTCTCCAGGAGCCACTAGTCCAGTGGCTGGATAAAGTCATCAAGTTAGCAGGAAAGGCTGTGTTGTTCCACCTTCTGGGCTGGACCAAAGACGGGAATAAGATTTGAGCACCAGCTGTGTGACCGAGATTTGTGACCTAATCTTTCTGGGTTTCACAGTCTTCGTTTGTCTCAATGGCCATCTCTACTGAAGTCTCACTAGGGAAAGACTTAAATGAGATAATGAATTCCTAAATGAGATAATGAATTCCAAGTGTTTAGAACACTTAGACTGGGGGCCAATTAAATCTTGGACTGCAGTAAATGAATAGACCTAGGTTCTAGCACAAGCTCTGCCCTCTATATACTGTACAGTGTTAGACAGACTGATGCTCTTCTCTGAGCATCAAATACAAAAAGGCAAGGGCTGAATGAAATAATATATTACACTGAATACACAGTAGGTTTTTATTGGGGGGGGTGGTTGGTTTTGTTGTCGTTAGTGGTAGTCATGGGGCTTGAATGCAGTGCCTGGGTATGGTCCCTGAGTTTTTGTGCTCAAAGCTATTGCATTACCACTTTGAGCCACAGCTCCACTTCTGGTGTTTAGGTGGTTGATTGGAGATAAGAGTATTAGCTACTCGGGAGGCTGAGATCTGAGAATCACAGCTCAAAGTCAGCCAGACACTAAGGAACATGAGATTCTCATCTCAAATTAATCACTAGAAATCTGGAAATGGAGCTGTGGCTCAAGGGGTAGGGTGGCAGCCTTGAGCTGAAGAGCTCAGGGACAGTACCCAGGCCCAGAGTTCAAGCCCCATGACTCCCCCCACACACAAAAAAATACAGTCACAGGTGTGAGCCACCAAGGTCTGACTTAGTAGGTTGGTTTTACCCCTCCTGCTTCCCCCCTATATGATGACCTACCCATAACACATAACCAGCTAAATATATAAACCTAACATAGGCTCAGGAAACAGAGGGCAGTGGGCCCGGGTGGGCCGTCTGCTGTGAGGACACCATAACTCAGCTAGCCTGCTTTGGGCAGTCTCCCCTCCCTGCAGCCCTGGCCCATCCCTACAAGTAAGGACATGCTGAGTGCGTCCTAGCTCCAGCATCCTGCACTAGCCACCTCAGAATGGACTCACCTAATTTCTAAGTGGAATCATTCTAGGGCTCTCTAGTCTCTCCTTCCAGTGAGTGTGTCGGCATCCCCGCAGCCACGTCTGGGTGGGTTCTGACCACACACGGAGAGGCAAATGCCTAGCTTCCGGGGTTCTTGGTGGCCAGCAGTAACTAGCCCCCCAGCACCACAGCTCCCCTCCCTATGTGTGGAAGCCTCTTCTGGCAGCCCTGGGTCAGCCTGGACAAGCCTGGCACAGGCAAGGACATTGAGGCCAGACAGCAGGTCCAACCCTCCACAGTGGCAAGTTTTTGGTCCCTTCTGGTGGGTGTGGCCTGTCCTTGGGGGTCCCCCTGCTCTGCACTGAGCTGTCCACACAGCCTGTCCTGATCCTGTTCTGCCTGTCACTCTGGCCAGTTTTCTTCCATCTGGACTAGTTTGCTCCATTCAAAATGGAAGGTTCACACATGGGACAGTAGATCAAATATCTAGCTCACCGTAGATGCCCAGTGGGTTCACAGGGCGCTCACTACCTTTCAGGCATTTTCCTGAGCCCCTGCTGAAGCCAGAAGCAGGGTGCTGGGAGCCCAGCCTTTACCATGGAGCTCAGGCAGACAAATGCCTACAAGCTAGGGGCAGCCTCTCTCTCAAGGAGGGGGAAGTCTGGGCTTTCTGTGCGTCCACCTCATTGGCTGAAGGGAAACTGTGGGGACCCTTGAATCCTTCCATCTCAGCTTCCCTCTCTCCAGCTAGCCAGAAGCAGGGTCCTAGGAGAAGGCCTCTCAGGGGGGTGGGAGGACCTGTGGGGTCCATTCTGGAGGTGGGGGCCAGAGGCAGGGCGGAGGCCCCCGCAAGGGCCCAAGGAGCTGGCTGTCTGGGACAGGAGTGCTCGTGCATGGCCAGTTGGTAGCAGTGGCCAGTGCACAGGGCGGAGGCCCTGGAGCACACGGAGGCAGCAACTGTACTGCTGGGGAGGGCCAGCTCTGCGGTCATCTGGTGATTAGTGGTAATGACCGAGTCTAACTAAATCCCCTTTGGGGAGGTAATCAAGGATTAAGGCGGGAGGCGGGGGAGTCACCAGCGTGGACATCTCTCCAGGCTTGCTTGCTCCAGCAGACCCCTAATTGGAAACATTTTGGTTTATCTAGGGGAGGGGGCGGTGGGAGAGAGGGTAGAGGAAAGGACAAGAGGGAACAGAAAGTTCACAGGGGAGGCCTGTGCCAGGGGTTCTGGAGAGGGCCATTGGCTTCCCTCACTCAGGAGTCCAGGGTCTCCTGGTTTAGGTTCTGACTCTGTCATTCACCTACCATGTGACCTGGGCAAGGCCAGTCTCAGTTTCCCCAGGCCACAATATTCAATGCACAGAGTTAGAACATTTTTTGCTGAGACGGATGCACAAATGGTTTCATCTACCACAGGTCACCTAAGGCACAATCCTGCCTCTCTCCTTTCCACTTTGCCAGCCATCTCTCCACCCAGATGACCCACTCTGCCTCCAGCCTCAGGCAGAGCTATGTCACTGGTGCCTTCCATCCTGCTTTCCCATGTAGTCTCTGTCCCTGAGCTCATTTCCTATGCTCAGGAAGCTCTCTGCCACCCAGCCCAGATAAGGTCACCTTTCTGAACCTGCCCTCCACAGCAGCATCTCTCTCCCCTGGGAATGTGATATATCCCAGTCCAAAGGCCTTGCCGTCCCTAAGGAGCTTGAAGCCACTAAAATTCTTCAATTTGGCTGCTCACAGTGCTGAGGTTGATACCACTGAAGCCCAATTGAGCTCCACGGCCTCAGAAGCACATGTGTCCCTGCAGCCCATGTGTCCCCCACAGGGAGTCGGAAAGAGACAACTGTCAGATGCTGAGTAGATTCTGAGACGAATAACTACAATTCAGGGTGAGCCAGAATCTGGGCAGAGCTGTAAGCTGACAGAGGCCCTTGAATCATGCCCAGAAAGGCCCCATGGTTCTGCTTCCATGGACTCTGCAGACCTAAGGATGGGAGAGTAACACAGTCTGTGGAGATGGCATTTCCTGCCCATCATTCTTTGGGCTGTCTTGAACTAAAGGTAAGCCTGGAGCCCTGAGGAAAGGGGAATGTAGCAGGAGCCTGGGATCTAGTTTGACTCTCATGCTTTGCCCTCTCTGGGGTTCCAGCTGTCCCTAGGGTGGCCTGGGTAACACAAGTCAGGACTCCTCAGTAAGCCCCTAGATCTAGAAATCGGGGCTCCTGAGGTCTTCCCTCAGGCTGGGTAGGGGCTTGCACTAGACTAGGAAAAAGAAGCCTCTAGGCACAGGACCTGTGTAAGTCCTAATTCTACTAGGAATTCATTCTAGAACTTCAGAGCCATGCAGAACAAGGAAGCTTCTCTCCTATGCTGTAAGATAAGAAAGGGAGGCAAGGGCCGGGAGTTTGGCCTAGTGGTTAAAGTGCTTGCCTAGCATGCATGAATACCCGGGTTTGATTCCTCGGTACCACATACATAGAAAAAAGTCGGAAGTGGTGCTGAGGCTCAAGTGGTAGAGCTCTAGCCTTGAGAAAGTCCAAGGACAGTGCTCAGGCCCTGAGCTGAAGCCCAGGACTGGCAAAAAAAAAAAAGAAAGGGAGGCAAATTGAAGGGTCTGGAACCATGATAACCTCACTGCACATCCCTTTCTGTAATGTGTGCCAACCAAAAAAGCTGTCAGGGAACTCTCACAGCATTGCCAACTCCTGGTGTGTAAGTGGGAAACAGAGGCTGAAGAAGGACAGGTTCACACCAGGCTTCTGAGACCCAATACCAAGTCTCTTTCCAGGCCGTTGAGGAGCTACAGAAGCTGAGACCCAGGGAGATAGGTCTCAGGCCTGATGTGCAGCTAGTGACCATGTGTTGTTCAGATTGGAACTTATTCTCTGACTGGCAGCAGCTGCCTTCTAGTCTCTTGGGACTCTTAGAAAGACCCTCTCCTGCTAAGTGGCAAGCTCACTGCTGGTGGAGGGGACAGACTTTATCGAGATCCCGGGTTATTTCCTCCTATTTACGGAGTACTTTTCCTCTGCTCTTTCCACCAGGACAACCAAGGGCATAAATGGCCCAGAACTGCCTCCTCTCCTTGCTGGCTTTGGTGGTACTAAAGGGTCCCAGATTATCTTAGGGCAGTCAGGTATCTGCCCCTGCCCTCTCCCCATCCACCACATGAGGTCACCTCAGGTCAGCCACATGGGATTTCAGCCTATGTCATCTCCAGGCCACTAAGCCCAGGCACCATGGTCCTCAGAGCTGCTGATCCTGTGGGATGGGGCCTCAGCCTCCCACCCACGCTGCACAACTCACCCTGCGGCTTCCTGCCACCAACGGGCCACAGCCAGACAGCCCACACAAACCTTGCCTCTACTCCACTGACTGAGACAGCATTATAGTTAAGAAACCCCACTGTGCGTGAGAGAGAGAAAAGGAGAAAAGGAGGGGAGGGGAGAGACAGAAGGGGGGGAAATCATCAATTAATCGATAAGAGCCCCAGAGGGGCTGGCTAGTGACCTGGAGACTTTGTTGGTGGCCCAGTGCTTTGCTGCCCAGTCTTCTAACTAATCCGCAACCCTCCCTCCCCACACATCTCCAGACCCCTTAATCATTCCCTGCTGTTTGGTCTGCAGGCTCCCTGCCCCTTCCCCAGCCCCAGACCTGCTCCTGTCCTGGACTCTCCACCCTGGTCTTTGCTCAGTGAGTTTCACACTCCTACCTGCCTCCTCTTGGGCCCCCACCTGCTGAAAGCCCCCAGTTTTGCAACAGTCAAGTCACCTCCCATTGTCCCATGGTGTGACCCCTCAGAAAGGCTCCTGACCTCTGGGCCCTCACACTGCTCTCTACCGGGGCAGTGGGACACTGGTGGAGTTATTTACAACCTAGGCTTATCTCTCCCAGCTCAGGGGTGGCTCCTCCAGGACCAGGCTGGGTTTCACTGCCCTGTCCTGCACCTCTACTCAGGCAAGGAGCAGCCTGGAGCGATCATTTAAACTCACAGGAACTCTAGTCACAGGGGAGGCCCTAACAGTTCAGGAGCTCCCAGGGGCCTCTTATCAGATCCCAGGTAGCCAGAGGGTATCACCTCCTCCAGAGGGAAGACCACTGAGGCTCCAGGAAAGGGAGCCCAGGTGGAGGGGTTAGGGCAGTTTTGGCAGATCTCCAGCTCCTGGCCTGCCCCGGTGCGGGGAGCAGAACCTCTCAGTTGTGGCTCTTGGAAAGGATGCCATTTCCCAGAAACCAGCGGAGTCTTCCACGCATATGTTCTGTGTGTCAACCCTTGGCTGTCCAGGACCGGACAATCCCCTCGCTCACTTTACAGGCCTTTGGGGGTGGGTGGGTTTGGCAAGAACATTTCTCAGCAAAGACCTGCTCAAGACCCCCCCCCCATTCCATCCTCAGCCAGTTTGTCCTCCCGGGTTTTGTCGCGCATGCCCCACGGGGCAGCTGCTCCAGTGGCTGGTCCCGGGCCCATCGGAGTCGATGTGGGGTCTCCCCGATCTACTTACAGCCACTTGATGCCGTAGCAGACCCCGGTGTGGAGCGCCAGGACGAACAGGAGCGCCTCGCAAACCAGCGGCCGCGCCCTCATCCTTGCGCGCCGGGCGCGCCCCGGGGATCGCACCCCGCCGACGCTGCGCCGCAGTCCCGTCGCCCGCAAGCCACCGCCGCCGGTCCTGAGCGCACGCCGCCTGCAGTCGGGGAGAGCGAGGTGGCGGGTTGAGGCTGCGCCCGGGCGGGGAGGCGTTTTATTCAAATTACAAAGGAGGGGTCGGACCCCGGAGGGCGCGCGTCGCGGGCGTCCCCTCCCGCCCCGCACGGCACCGCGCCGGACTCGCCCGGGTCTGGCTCGGATTAGGTGCGGCCGGGGGCGGGTCCTGGTGAGGAACGACTCTACCACCCGGCTAACCCGAGACTGCGAGGGGAAGAGATTGAAGCTGGAAGCCGCCGAGGCAGAGCCAGAAGCCGGCACAGACACGCCGACCAAACGATGGGAAGAAGAGCAAGGGGTCCCAGGCGCAGGCAGCAGATCGGGGCCCTGGGCTCTTCTCCCCCCGCAATATGATTAGTTGTTTTGGTTTTGGCAATCAATGCTCCTTGGCACGATCGAGCTTGCATAAAGAACGTTCTCTTCACACCTAACCGCCTCCATCCAACAGATGAGAGCACTGAGGCTGGAAAGATGTAAACCGGGCCGTCCAGCCTGGGGAGCGCGCGGGCGCCTGGCTGGCGCTTTGGCCTCGCGTCTGCCTACGCCCGGGGAGACGAGGGCAGGGAGGAGATGGGAGAGCGCTCTGGGCATCAGCTTCTCAGTCTGGGCGGGAAAGGGTGAGAAAGGGGATGGCAAGGCTCTTCATTCAGCCAGGGCTGCTCAGGGTCTCCTGGATCGGCGGCGCTGGCGGCACTCAGAGCCCATACGATGCCGCCTCCGGCCACCAGGCGGAGCGCCGGAGCCCCGGAGCCGCCGCTACCCCGCCCGCAGCCCCGCTTTCTGCGACCCCCCCTCTTCATTCTCACCTCATTAACTCCCTTCCCAGCTTCTCCCAAATTTACCCACACCTGGCGTTGGCCCGCAGTCATCCGCTGCCCCAACCCCTCAGAAAGAGACAAAGACAAAGGGATTCCTTTCTAAAGGGCTTGACAGAGTTGGAAGGAGGCGTCGGCCTTAGTGAGGGGGCGCTGGACGGGAAGCGCGCGCTCCTCCGGCCCTGGGCTTGGGCAAACCCTCGACCAACCCAGCCTCCATTTCCCCTGCTATACAAAGGAAGCATCTCCCAGCCGCCTGTGAGTCCTAGCGCTCCCCTCTGCCTGTTCCCATTAAGACCTGCACCTGAGTTAGCGTATGCGCGTACACGTGTGCCTCGGGCACACAAATCCCACTTCAATTCCAAACCCCACTCTTGTTTTTCTGGGTTCCTCAGCTAAATGCTCAGTATGGAGGTTCTTGGCGTGAGCGTGCGTCCAGTCTGCGTGAGGAAGAATGAGGACACTCAGCCTGAATCCAAACCTATTCTCGGTAGTTCTGCATGTCTATTGCCCTCATCAGAAATATCTATCCTCTGCATAAGTGTGTGTGTGTGTGTGTGTGTGTGTGTGTGTGTGTGTGTGTGTAACTCCAATCACTGTCCTTTCTTGTTCCTCTTCTTCAAGTGTGGGCTCCCCACCAGACGCCTAGGATTCCTGGGTGAGGAGGGAGCTGGCGCTGCATGCAGGGGTGAGGGGTGTCCAGGACTTACAGCGGGGATCAGTGTCCGGCCCAACTCTTCCAGGGTCACAAAGCCGGCAGGGACCCAGGCCTCCTTGCGCTTTCCGAGAGGCCTCAAAGGTCCCGGATTCTGCCTCTGCCACCGCCTCTCTGCTGGGGGGAGGCAGCCCTTGGACTGGGCCTTGGGCCTTGCGGATTATTCCTGTCCCATGTAAGAACATCCAGGACAGCCACTCGAGCCGCTGGGTCACCCTCAGCCGGCTCCCTGCGGGTCAGCGCGCGCGCGCCAGGGGGCGCTAAACAGGGGCTCGTGGTGGCTCTGCAGGGGCCTCGGGTGCGGCGGGGCTCTGGGGCAAGCCCCATCCCACGTCCCGGGATGGGACGCGGCGTGCAGTGGGTGCCCTCGCGGCACTGTAACACAGGGACCGTGCCTTGGCCGATTCTGAACCGCCCAAAGCCTCGCGTTAAGCCGGGCGGCGTCAGGCGCAAGGGAGAGCCCGCCCCAAAGCGCGGTGCCTGTGGAGAGGTAGGTGTCCCTTCCTCTCGGCGCTGGGGAACGGGTCTAAGCAACCTCGTCCGCCTCGGACGGAGGAGGACGGGGCCTCCCGAACACGGCGATCGCAGTCGCCCCAGCCCTGTGCCTCCAACAGGTGATCGTAAGACTTTAAGTATGCAGGTCTCTAGAAACCTCGCCGCGGGGGCAGCGTCCCCCGAGCGTGGCCCGTGAGCATTAGAGAGGTGCCTGGCTTCCCCCACCCCGGTGCGCCGCCGTGCTGCCGGGCACCCGTGCCAAGCGAGAGCGGCCGTGTCCAAAGCGCGAGTGAGGCCGGGGCTGGCCGATCCAAAAGCCTCTGGTGGAGAAGGTCCCCGAGCGGACTGTGTCGGCCGGGCTGCCCAGCGATCACTTCACGGCTACCTGCGAGGCGGAGCCAGCCCCCAGCCCGCAACTCGCCTTTGACCCCAGCCAAGTCTTTCGGGGCCGCTCTGCGGAGCTGCGGACGGACGGCGCAGGGTCGCCGCGGAGGCGCGGCGTTCGGAAAGTGGAAGCGGAGGGTGGGGAAGCCAAGCAGCTCGGCGCCCGGGCTGAGAGGTGCGGGGCGCTGGCTCGAGCTCGGCCAGACGTTCCGGACGGCTCCAGATGTGCCCCGGGTGCAGTGGGGGAGGGCTCTCTCCTTCCCCAGCCCGCAGACCAGAGCTCAGGTCTGTAAACAAATTCGGTTCCTCCCTTACCCCCGTGGCCTTTGGAAGGCGTCTGCTCCCCCATCTCCCGATTTGGGAGATGATTTTGTTTTATCCTTTTCCACCCCCTCAGGCCACCCCGTCCTGTCTTCACCACCGCAAACCCTCTACCGCGGGATCCAACGCCCCCACCCCCGGGATGGCTCGGCCATGACCTCATCAGCCGACCGACTGGGAGGGAGGGGGCCGAGCTTGGAAGTGGGGGACAGGGCTGGAGAGGTTGGGGGAGCCCCAGGAACTGTGCAAGCTCACCCCATCCTGCACTCCCTTAAGCCTCCGTCCCCAAAGCCAGGGTCCCTGCGCCTCACAAGGGCAACTCTCGCAGTGCCACGAAAGGGCATGGGAGAGTGCTTTGGAGACAGGAGAGATCCCCCCAAGTCCAGGCCCTCGCGGATCCCCTCTGAGAGTCCGCCCATTGCCCGCGACCACTACTCACCTCCCCGGGAGCTCTCCGGGCGCTCCCAACGTGCGCCCCGCCGCCCGGCCGGCCTCCGGAGTGGCAAGCGCGGCCCCCAGTGGGCTGGAGCGCACTGGATCTGGGCGATTGGAGAGGGCGCCCTCTCGGTGAGGCGGAGGAAGAAGGACGCCGGGATCCGGGCAAGCCGGGGCTGGCTCCGGGGCGGCAGGGACCAGGGCTGCCCTTGGCTGCGCTCTGGATCACCGCTCGCAGGAGCTCTCCTCGGACCGGGCGAGGTCTGCACCGCCCGCCCGCCGCCCGGACGCTTTATAAAGTGCGGGCGGCTGCTTTGATCCGCCCACGTCAGCGCGCCGAAACCCCACCGGGCGGCTCCGGCCGGGCGCGGGGGCGGGGCGGGGTCCCGCCGAGGCGCGGGCCCGCCGAGCCCGCCCCGCGCGCCACAGGAATTCGCACCCCGTCGCGCTACGGAGGGAAACTCGCTCCGCACGGCTGGTGTGGACGCGTGCCTGCTGCGCCAGGGGAGCGGGGCGCAGGTCAAGACAGGCCGCCGGAACCCTCCGAGGAACCCTAACCCGTCGAGTCTGACTTGGGTCTCCGCTGGACACTTGTAGGTGCTCCTTCCTCTTGCAGCTCGGTTCCCACGGCGTCAGAGGCCCCGAGACATGTCCTGGCTGTCTGGGCTCTGGTCCTTCCTGCCATCTCACAGGATGGAGGTGCTGGGACTGTGCTCCGTGAAGCGCGCTGTGCGTCGCTCCCCAGCTCCTGAGCTCCTGGCGTCTGGAGAGGCTGGGGAGTCCTCTGGACACCTCCGCCCCTGCCCCCTCCCCGCCCTCTCGGGGGTCGCCGCAGCGGAACAGGTTTCAGGAATTAAATAAGGAGACTACAGAAGGCCTCCCCTGAAGTCTCACCTCTCCTCAGGCACTGAAGTACCTAGGACTGTGTCTTCTAAGAACTCCTCCAAATGCCTGCTTCTCTCTCCTCTCCCCCTTTTTGTGCGTGCTACTAGGGCTTGAAGTCACCGCCTGAGAGCTGCCCCTTAGCTTTTTTTTTTGCTCAAGGCTGGTGCACTACTTCTTGAGCCACAGCTCCACTTCTGGCTTTTGGGAGGGTATTTAATTGGAGATAAGCATCTCTTGAACTTTTCAGCTGGTTTCAAACCATGATCCTCAGATTTTAGCCTCCTGAATAGCAAGGAATACAACTCAGGAATACTGAGGAATTCAGGCATGAGCTGCCTGTGCTCTTTTCCCTATTCTTTGCAGCTGCAAGTAAAGTGACCCTCACAGGCTGCCTCATACCCAGCCACAGGCATCTTCATCACACACACACACACACACACACACACACACACACACACACACACACACACACACCTGGGCCCACAATGCCCACAGAGCCTCCTCAACATGTAAGTATAACACCACTCAGGAGACAAGGGACACCCAGTAGCACATGAGTGTGAAATGACCCCACACCTCAATAGGATGAGGTTGACCACACAGACTGCACCAAACCAGTTCATGTGCGAAAACACGTTTCTATACATACAGAACACATGCATAGTTCCCCAGTGTACAACACCAAATACATATACACATCTACACAATCAGGAAATAGCCTTGCAAATGCATTGGGTCATTCCTTACCTTTCATCCCACAGTTCTGGGGTTAGTCTCACTAGGAAAACAGGAGGCAGTGGGGTTTGGGGTGAGGAGTTGGGGAGATAGGGAAAGAACAAGGCATTTGCCCTTGCAAAACACTGGGGACAAAGATTTCCAAGGACTCAAGAGCGTCTTTTGCTTCTCTGTCCCAAGTAACTCTGGCCACCAGGGTCAGAGCCATTTCAACTGACCTCTGTCAGATTAGGCAGAGGCTCCTTTGAGAATGTAAGTCAGCAGCTCCAAACATTTACTGCTTCCCAGCTGGAACAGAAATAAGAAGCCATTTGAAATCACAATGTAGATTTTTTTAGGTTCTAATACAGAAACTGCTCCGTTTTATTTTAAGCAGTGTGATCTTAAATCCCATAAGGGGTTTGCTCACCCATAAGGGGTTATTCCATAATCCCACAAAATCCTCTACATTTTCCACATCAGGATTAATAGTTCCATTTCACAGATGCCACCGCCGAAGCTCGAGAAGGACATGCTGGTCAGCTTTGGAACTGACACCTGGGCCCAGGTCACCCCAGCTCCGAGTCCACTCCAGCTATGCCCTAAGTGAAGGGTGAATTTCTATTGCCTCATGGGATTGCAGGAGGCCAGAAGGTGGTCCCAGAACTCCAGAAGCCCTGCCAGCCCTGGCCTCTCCCAGCTGCTCAGTTGTGAGGATGAACAGAGCTTAGGGTGAGACACCTGCCCTGAGGTGGGCTTGAGGACTCTGTGGAAGGGATGCTAAAAGTGTAATTGAGAGATTGGGGCCAGGCTCTCCCTTTTGTGCAGTGGGGAGAGCTTTAGCAGAGAATCCCTGGGACCCTTGCGAGGATGCTACTTTTGAGATCACAAGGTCTCCTCTTTTTGTCTCCCCTCCTCCTAGGCTTCCTCCTGGCCACTGTGTGGCAAGCCTGTGCTGGTATCTGGGTTATAGGTCTTCTCCAGAGGGGATGAGGCAGGTCGGGGATGGCACACTCCTGTGGCTGTTGCAGTGGGTTCTGAATATATTTTCTTCCTCCTCACATACCCATGTGACACTGGTTATCTGATTGCTCAGCCATGCCCAAGCTTCCAGCTGTGCATGTGCTCAGCCCCTGCCTCACCACCACTGGACCCCCCTGAACATGCCTTACCCTAGAGGCCCTCAGACTAAATAGAGCAGCGTAGTAGTTACAGTTCCCTTTGCCATCTCACCTCTACTGCCTATCTCAGCTTCTTTTCCTGGAAGCCAAAGCCTTGGAGTTGGTGGTGAAAGCAGGCTAGTTGGGGGAAGGGGGAGGGAGAATTGGCAAGGGCTTTTCCATCTCTAAGCCTTTTTGTCTCTGACTCTAACCTGTGTTACAGGACATGAGAAGAAAAGAAGCTGATGCATCTCCCTCTCCCAAACCCAGGTACCTGGTAGGTGCTGATTTCCCTGAACCATGTTTTAAAGATCCTTAGTCCTAGCCAGGTGCCAGTGGCTCACGCCTGTAATCCTGCCTATTCAAAAGGCTAAGATCTAAGAATCCCAATTCAAAGCCACCCAGTCAGAAAAGTTGGTAAGACTGTAATCTCTAGTTAACTACCAAAAGGCCAGAAATAGAGCTGTGGCTCAAATGGCAGAGCACTAACCTTGAACAAAAAAGTTTATGGTAGTGCCCAGACCCCGAGTACAATCCCAAAGACCAAAAACAATGAATACATAAATAAAAAGATACTCAGTCTGGCTTTTGTTCAAAACAGGAAGAAACCTATCCTTACCCAAGTGGACCTAGAGATGACCTAGGGCGTGGTTTAGAACTCAGCCTGGGCTGCTGTCTCCTGATCATCTTCTTTGCCATACTCCAAGAGGCCAGATCTTCCAAGGGGTGAGGGATAACAGAGGGGCAGGTCTGTCACCATCTCTCCCCTCTTGTTCCATGTGTAGGTCCCAGGAAGTCACCCAGCTGCTGCAAGCCTTGGTTTCAGCAATTGTCACCCCCCCACCCACTTCCAAACCAAGTCATTGGCTGTAACAGATAGGAATACACAGCCATGTGCCAGGCTGGTGCAGGAGGTTTGAGTTGTTCTGCAGGTAGAATGACCAAGTCAAAGGCTTGGTGGGTTGTTTGTGCAAAATCTGGCAACCCAGGTGAGTCTAACCTTGCCAGCTACAAACCCAGTTCTGCATGCTGCCCAGGAGGCAGCTGTCCTCCTCCTCAGGACCTTAGGGGAGCATTGTTTCTCCACAGCTCTCAAGGTACCAGCCTGGGCTGGGGCCTGAGAGCTTTCTCTCTCCTGAGCCACATAGCAAAACACTACCCGTCATGTCTACTGAGGCCTCGCCTTTGAAAGACTGCTTTCAACTCTCCATTGTTTAATGGTGGTAGTGGCTGCTCAGGCGACAGTGTTGGTGTTACTCAGGCCTGTTTCAGCTCCAGGAGAGAAACCAGACCCCAGAGTAGCTGACACAGACGGACTGGCTGAGGCTGTTTCTGGAGACCTGGAGGGAAGGGTTGTGCTCACGAAGGCCCCCAGGGTGCTGTGCTTCTGAAACTGGTTTGGCTTCTTGCTGCTCTGAGCCCACCAGGTCTCATCCCTCCCTCTGGGAGGAGGCCTCTGATAGGCTGGGTTAGGAAGTCATTCAAATAGGCGGTGACTTCTTGTTCCTGGTTGTTGCTTCTAGCAAAGGGGGATGGTTGGGTGCTTGAGTCATGCACTCTCCCTCTAAGCCACCATAAGGAGAGACCCTGGGAAAGCCTCTGTCACCAGGTGGAGGGAGTGTCTGAACTTCCCTGGTTTGAATACAAGTTAGTGGCACTGTACATGGAGGAAGATGTGGTCCAAGTTGCTCCTCTGCCAATGCACAGACCCCTAGTGTACAGTGCCAGGGTAGGGCCAGAGGCCTGCTTATTGTCCCACTGTACACAGAGAAGTGGAGAAACTAAAGATGTGCTTGTGGTGAGACAGGGAAATCAGGTTCTTTGTCACTGGTTTTGGACCTTTGCTACAAAGGAAGGGAAGGCCAGTGAGGCAGCTTTTTTCTTTTCTTTTCGTTTGTTGGTGATGTTGGTGGTGGCACTGGAATTTGAACTCAGGGCTTTTATGCTAGGCAGGAGCTCTACCACAGAGCCAGTTGATTGCCAGTTGTTTTTAAGACTGGGTCTTTCTTCCTGCCTAGACCCACGCTTGGATGGCCATGGCCTATTTTTGGCTTCTTGTAGCTAGGATGGCAGGCAGGCTCTGCTGGGCACAGGCTACGGCTTGAAAGGGGATCTTAAGAATTTTTTTTCCTTAGGTTGGTCTCAAACCAAGATCCTACCATTTTTAGACTCAAAAGTAGCTAAGATTGCTGGGCGCGATGGCTCACGCCCGTAATCCTAGCTATTCAGAAGGCGGAGATCTGAGGATCAAAGCCAGCTTTGGCACTAAAGACCTAAGATTCTTATCTCTAATTAAGTAGTAGGAAACCAGAAGTGGCGCTGTGGCTCAAGGGGTAGGGTGGTAGCCTTGAGCTGCAGAGCTCAGGAACAGTGCCCAGGCCCAGAGTTCAAGCCCCATGACCAAAAAAAAAAAAAATGTAACTAGGATTATGGGTGTGACACACCAGTATCTGGCTTGCTGAGGCAGCTATTGATTTATTTATTCATTTAGTGAGGCTCAAGTGGTAGAGTACTAGCCTTGAGCAAAAAGCTCAGGGGTAGTGCACAGGCTTTGAGTTCAAGCCCCAAGAGTGGCACACACACACACATCTGTGATCAGTTGTTAATGCCATTTCCCAATCTTAGCATCTCAGAAGTGGGCAATCTCTCTAATACCTCCCAAGTCCCTGGCCCTCAGAGCCCCTATTCTGTCTCTTGAGTGATTTGGGAGTGGCACAGGGCCTGTGATGCCTCTTTCTCAGCCACGGCTGTATCCCCAGTGCACCATCGGAGCTGCACAGTACTAGTTGCTCTGAAGTGGCAGGTGAAGGAATGAGTGCTGCTCATGAGCGCGCGCCTGTGTATCCTCAGCGGGGAGAGCTCACACCTCCTCCATTAGGGAGTCCTTCTGGAAAAAGATGCTCCTCCCTTTAGATTCCCTTGGGAATCTCCTGGATCTCTTCCTGGGCCTCTCCTCTGCTGTATGACAACCCTGGTGATTTATGAAGCAGCACAACCTGGCTCATTGCAAATGTGTTCACAGATGGCACTGTGGCTATTTCCTGGACCATGGCCTAGAACCAGCCTCCATGTCAGTCCATCACACCATGTAAGGCTTTAGTCTCAACCCTACCTCTTGTCTCTGAACTTTAGTTTTCTCACCTGGAAAACAGGAGGAGTGAAATTTCCTGCCTAGGTTTGCTGTGGGGCCTAAAGGAGATGATGTATGAGAAAAGCCTTGATAAAGGTTAGTTCCTTCTCTGCCAGGTACATAAACCATTCCAGATGGAAAGCTCATCGAGCTCCATGCTCGTGTCTGTATAAATAATGTGCAGGTGGAGAGACGCTGTCAGGTGGCCAGTGAGGGAGAGGGGCGGGCAGGAGCCCAGGGTGAGTGAAGACTAGAGGGAGGAGGAGGGTGGTGTCAGAGAGCAGTAAGTGGGTGGCTCCTGCTGCTGGCAGGAAGAGTGATGGGAAGGAAAATGAGAGGGATGAGAAGCAGCCCCGTGGAGCCCATGCTGGGTTCGGCCAAGGGAGACAGATAAGTGGAGGGGAGGGATGGATAAGGTCTAGTGTGGGCCTCTAGTCTAGTACAGACATGGAGCTAGATGGGAAGGAGGGATGAGAAGGGGCTCCAGGGAGACTGGGATGGCAACAGAGGATTCCCATACTGACGGTCTGCAGGGCACAGCTATCAGAGGAAGCATGGCAGGGGCCTTGACCCCTGGCCTAGTGCCTCTACTCTGTGTCTTGGGAAAAGCCTCCTTTCCAATTTAGAACAGTCTGTGGGGAGGCCAGGTAAAAGATCTGGGCCAGATCTACAATGAGAGGGATGTAGGAAAGACAGAGAAGGGACTAACCTTCCCTGTTCCTATGGTGAGGATTCAAGAAGTAATTCTTAGGGTATGTCAGTTCATTTTCTTAGCTGTCTTGATGGCTAAGTGTTAGTTTTCGAATCCCTGCCACAGTTATGAGCTTCTGTGTACCCTGCAGCAGCTGTCTTGGGAGGGAGGCTGGCAGGCAGGCAGCCTCTCCTTCTCCTCCTTCTTCTGTGTGCCAGTCCTGGGGCTTAAACTCAAGCAGGGCTGGGGTGCTGGCCCTGACCTGCCTTTGCTCAAGGCTAGCACTCTACCATTTGAGCTACAGCTCTACTTCTGACTCTTTGTGTTTTTTTTTTTTTTCTCATTGGAGATCAGAGTCTCACAGATTTTCCTGCCCAGGTTGCCTTCTAACTGTGACCTCAGCTCTCAGCTTCGTTGTGTAGCAGGGATTACAGGCAAGGGCCACCAGCTCTCAGCTGATCGGTCTTGTTTCTAAGATGGGGATATCTAGGCCCAGGAAGAGGAAACAATTTCCAAGACCACATGGCAGGTGTGTACAGAGCTGGGCTGGAACCCAGGCCCCCTGCTGCTCGCTCCCACCCAGGGCTCTGTCCCAGCATTGAAGGAAGGAGCAAGAACCACTCTGGGGGAAAAGTGAGGCCAGCCAAGGGAAGGTTGACAGCCGTCAGCAGACAACACTTAACCCAAACTGACAATTTAATTGTGAAAATGTGGATGAGGTACAGTGATGTGAAGGAAATCCAGACGGTCTGGGTTCCCCTGAGGAGCCTCAGCCAGCACCCCAGTTGCTGGGGCAACAGGAAGAGTTAGGGATGAAGTCACCAGACTCCAGCCTAGCCTCGGGTTTGTCCTCACTTTTAACCCCTTCCCTCATAGAGGGCTCAAGGGCAGGTGGGGACCTATCCAAGGTCACACAGGCAGTCCAATTCTGAGGTTCAAGAGAGGAATGACTATTCATCCAGCTAGGCTTCAGGCACCATGGAGACAGAGCTGGGCCAGAGTCAGCCTCCTATGGCTGAATCCCTGCACAGAACAGATGCTCAGGTTTGCTCTGCAGTGAGGCATGCTTGTTTTCTCTCAGAAGCAGGAAGTGCAGGCCACTTCAGGTGACACTGCTGAATCCAGAGCAACCACAAATGAACGAGTTGGTTTAGGGAATGCTGAGCTGAAAAAGGGCATGTCACCAGGCCTATGTCACCCAGCACCGTGACTGGGGCAGTTTAGGGCCCCAGTATTGAGTCCAAGACTCCCAGAAATATCAGGCTGCAGTGGTTTACTCCTGCAATTCTAGCTACCCAGAATGACATGTGATGATCACTGTTCGAAGTCAACCCAGGCAGGAAAGTCCATGAGACTCTTATTTTCAATGAACCAGCAAAAAGCCACAAGTGAGCTATATAGCTCAAGTAGTAGAGTGCTAGTCTTGAGCACAAAAACTAAAGAACAGTGCCCAGGCCCTGAGTTTAAGACCCAGAACACACCTGCCATGTGGTCTTGGAAGTTGTTTCCTCTTCCTGGGCCTAGATATCCCCATCTTAGAAACAAGACTGATCAGCTGAGAGCTGGTGGCCCTTGCTTGTAATCCCTGCTACACAATGAAGCTGAGAGCTGAGGGTCACAGTTAGAAGGCAACCTGGGCAAGAAAATCTGTGAGACTCTCATCTCCAATGAGAAACAAAACAAAACAAAATAAAGAGTCAGAAGTAGCGCTGTAGCTCAAATGGTAGAGTGCTAGCCAGAAGAAGAAGAAGAAGAAGAAGAAGAAGAAGAAGAAGAAGAAGAAGAAGAAGAAGAAGAAGAGGAGGAGGAGGAGGAGGAGGAGGAGGAGGAGGAGGAGGAGGAGGAGGAGGAGGAGGAGGAGGAGGAAGAGGAAAAGGAAGAGGAAGAGAAGAAAGAAATATTCCTAGGAGTGAAGTTTCTAATCAGGCGTCATGGAGGTGACATTGGCTAGAATCCTCACCAGGAGAGATGGCTCCTCTCACCCTTTGGCCCTGGTGCAGGCACCTGGACTATGGGAAGTTCCATTGTTTGAAGCATCTACCCATAAACCTGGGCTCCCACCTAGGCCTGACCCTCAGTCCATGGTAACAGTGACAAGCGTCCTTTGCACAGCCCTCCAGTAAGCCAGGCTCTGGGCCGTCACTGTTTTCTTACCTCTAATATTTTCACCTCTACAAGCTGGGAGTTACTGTTCTCATTTGCAGTTGAGGAAATGGAGGTTCCAAGGATTCCTTGCCCTCCTGCACACAGCCAGAAGGTAAAGCAACTGGGTCTTGTGTATCCAGACCCCACCGCTGTCTCTTCTCTGGCTGGCTGATCCCCACATCTCCTCAGTCCCTGTGGGAGGGGACAGCTGATAAGCATCCCACTGCAGATGGGGAAAGGAACCCTTCCTCCAAGTCCTCCATTTTCTGAGGTTCTTATGGGGCTGCCAATCACAGAGCCCAGTATCCTGACACAAAGCCTGGCCTTCTAGAGGATTCCAACTTCCTAACTCTACAGCTGACTAGCTGACCCAGAAGTGAGAGGTCTCCCTAGAATTGCCTAAGTTGGCCAGGGAGGGGGTTGTTTGGAGAGGGAACACAGAAAGCCCCCTTGGAATGTGAGCTTGAATGGTGGGGACCCAGGCCTCCTGACCTACTGTGCCCTGTTATGTGAGGAAGCCAGGAGAAGGGAGAAGCAAAGGGAGAAACAGAGATAGGATGGGGAGTCATTGGAGCTCGTGCGCAGCCGTGTGCTAGCAGTTACCCAGGCCAGCGAGCTTACCGGAAGTGGGTCTCTACCTATCCCAGACAGTGGGAGCAGTCCAGCCCACGGTCCCACCCCCACAGTGCCCCTACTGTACTGTCTCTCCAGCAGGAACAAGATTAATAATGGTAGCCAGGTGCCAGTGGCTCATGCCTGTAATAAAAGAAAAGCACACAGACATTTGGTTATTGCAGATAACGCTGCTATGAACATTTACATGCATGAGTTACATGAGTTATATCTTTTCAGTTCTCTGGTGATATACCTAGGAATGGAATTGCTGGATTATATGGTAACTCTATCTGACTTTTGGAGAACTGCCAAACCATTTTCCGCAGTGGCTGTTCCATTTTACATTTTTTACCAGCACTGTATGAGGTTCCAGTTTCTCTATGCCCTTGACAGTGCTTGTTATTTTCTGTCTTTTTAATTATTATTATTATTTTAGTCAGCTTCATAGGTGTGATATCTCACTGTGGTTCTGATTTGCATTTCATCAGTGACTGATGGTGTGGGGCATCATTCCATGTACTTTTGAAATATCAACAAATACCATTTGCTGGGGTTGGGAGTTTGGCCTAGTGGTAGCGTGCTTGCCTAGCATGCACAAAGACCCAGATTCAATTCCCCCGTACCACATACATAGAAAAAAGCCAAATGGTGCTGTGGTTCAAGTGGTAGAGCTCCAGCCTTGAGAAAACCCAAGGACAGTGCTCAGGCCCTGAGCCTGAGCCCAGGACGAGCAAAAATAAAATAAATTAAAAAAATTTTTAAATATATTTGCTAATCAAGATCACGGATATTTATACCTTTGTTTCCTTCCAAGAATTTACCTTCAGGTGCTTGATCAATTTGTTTTTTGTTTTTCATTTTGTTTTGTGTGCTGGTCCTAGAAGTTGAATTCAGAGCCTGGGTGCTATACCTGAGCATTTTTCCCTCAAGAGAGCATCCAACCACCTGAGCCACAGCTCTACCTACTTCTAGCCTTTTCAGTGGTTAATTGAAGGTAAATGTGTCATGGACTTTCCTGCCCCAGCTGGCTTTGAACGGGGTACTCAGCTCTCAGCCCCCTGAGGGGCTAGGATTATAAGTGTCCACTGGTGCTCTGCTAATTTGTTAATTTTTGTATACGTGTGAAATAGGCTCCAACTGCATTCTGCTGTCTGCTCCATTGAATTATCTTGGTATTCTTGTCAAAAATAAAATTATTGTGAGGTGCTGGTGGCTTATGCTTGCAATCCTAGCTGCTCAGAAAGCTGAGATTTGAGGATCAAGATTCAAAGCCAGTTGGAGCAGGAAAGTCCACAATACTTTATCTCCAATTAACCACCAAAAAGGTCAGGAACGGGTCCTGAGGTCAAGCCTCAGGATTGGCACACACAAAAAGTTATGATAAATATGAGTTAACTTACACAAGTAACCAGGAAATAAGTTACTGTAGAGATCTTACATTTCCAATCATGTGAAAGGTGGTGTGGTAGAGAAAAGAGAATTAAAAATTTAGAGTTCACCAGGTGATGCTGTGGCTCGGGTGGTAGAGTGCCATCCTTGAGTACAAAGGGGCTCAGATACAGTACCTAGGCTCTGAGTTCAAGCCCCATGACTGAAGGTGGAGGGTAAGGAAATCTACAGTCCTAGACTTAACTCCAGACAATTTGTTTCACTATGTCTTTTTAAAAATGACACAGGGCCAGGAGTTTAGCCTAGTGGTAGAATGCTTGCCTAACATGCATGAAGACCTGGGTTCGATTCCTCAGTACCACATACATAGAAAAAAGTCAGAAATGGGCCGGGAGTTTGGCCTAGTGGTTAAAGTGATTGCCTAGCATGCATGAAGACCCGGGTTCGATTCCTCGGTACCACATACATAGAAAAAAGCCGGAGTGGTGCTGAGGCTCAAGTGGTAGAGCTCTAGCCTTGAGAAAACCTAAGGACAGGGCTCAGGCCCTGAGCTCAAGCCCAGGACTGGCAAAAAAAAAAAAAAAAGAAAGAAAAAAGTCAGAAATGGTGTTGTGGCTCAAGTGGTAAAGCTCTAGCCATGAGAAAGCCCAAGGATAGTGCCCAGGCCCTAAGTTCAAGGCCCAGGACTGGCAAAAAAAAAAAAAAAAAAGAAAGAAATGACACAATGCCAGGTACCAGGTGCTCTTGTCTACAGTTCTAGCTACTCATGAGGCTGAGATCTGAGAATCGAAGCCAGTCCTGGGGCTTGAACTCAGGGCCCGGGCACTGTCCTTGGACACATTTTGCTCAAGGCTAACTCTAACACTTGAGCCACAGCACCACTTCTGGCTTTTCCTGTGTATGTGGTACTGAGGAATCAAACCCAGGGTGTCGTGCATGCTAAGTGAGCACTCTACCACTAGGCTAGGCTTCCAGCCCTTGTCATTTTTTTTTTTTTTAAGTTGGTGAAAGCTGGTGGCTCACGCCTGTAATCCTAGCTACTTAGGGGGCTGAGATCTGAGGATCATGATTCGAAGCCAGATGGGGGAGTGGGGCAGGGTCTGAGAGACTATTAAATTAAAACCAGAAGTGGAGCTATGGCTCAAAGTGATAGCGTGCTAGCCTTTAGAGAAAAACTCAGTGACAGCACAAAGGCCCTGAGTTCAAGCTGCACAACTGACAAAAAAAATGACGTTAGTGAGAAACACAAAAAACCCTGGTGTCTGAGTCACAGCTCAGAAGATGCCTCCCACATGGGAGTCCCAGAGCAGAGGCCAGACTATGATGTATGTCCAGGCACGCCTACCGTCACTAAGCCAGCCATCAACACGCTGCCTGCCATACTGTTGGTTCCACTTGATTCTGGGGCTAGAGAAGGATGCTCAGAACACGGTTGTTGGGAGTCCACTGTATGTGTGAACAAGAGATGCAAAAGGAAGCTAAAATGAAAACACACACACACTTGTTAAACACCTGCTAACAGAAGACTCTGGACTCAACTCAGCTTATATCCAGAGGAACAGGAGTTACGAGACACCTCCTCCTCACTTTCTAAGACTGGAAACAGAGGCAGACGATGGGAGATCACATTTGCCCAGGATCCCACAGCCAGCAGAGGAACTGGGGTCTGAGCCCTTTTCCATGTGTCCTGGGACATGTGATAATCTTAGAGGAAAAGAAGGCAAGGCAGAGAGAAGCATGGCAGAAAAAGAGAGGTCAAAGAGAGAGGAAGGCAAGGAGAGACAAAAATAAAATGTAAGAGTGGAAAGAGCATGAGGCCCTGGCCCAGCCGAGGCCTGGAGCGGGTCCTTGGGGAGTAGCTGAGGGTGGGGACGGCCGGAAACCGGCTCACTGAACCTTGGAGCCAAGAACACAACTTGGCCTGTGGTGTGGTGGAAAAGCTCTCACCTCAAGATCCTGCAGACAGTAGCTGGCACAGGGGGAGCAGGGTCTGCCTGGAAAGAGGACAGCAGGGCCAGATGGCCAGAGGCTGCCAAGCAGGGCCACCATGCTGCTTAAGTAGCCGTTGCGGCCCTTAGGCTGGCAGGCCATGCTCCTGACTTGCAGAGCCAGAGTCAGGCCTGGGGCTGGGACGGGGGAGCAATGGCCCGCTTTCCTGGAATGCTGGCTGCTCTGGGAACAAAGCCCTTTATGTGTGAGAAGGGTGGCTCTGTAGTTTATCATTCAAGCTGGATTGGAATGGGAGGGAGCTCCAGCTCACACCTTTAATCCTAGCTACTTAGAGGGCAGAGATCTGAGGATCAAGGTTCAAAGCCAGCTCCTAGCAGATAAATCTAGCAGACTTTTTGTTTTTGTTTTTATTTATTTATTTGTCTGTTGTGGGGCTTGAACTCTGGGCCTGGGTGCTGTCCTTGAGCAATTTTTCACTCAAGGCAGCCACTTTGAGCCACAGCTCTACTTCTGGTTTTCTGATGGTTAACTGGAGATAAGAGTCTTGTGGACTTTCCTAAGGGGGCTGGCTTTGAACCTCCATCCTCAGACCTCAGCCTCTAGAGTAGCTAGGATTCAGGTAAGAGCCACCAGCACCTGGCTTAATCCAGGAGACTCTTAACAGCCAAAAGAGAGTAGAGATTTTCCCAGTGTTCTGTTTTTCATCTATGCTGGCCTTCTACAGATACTCGATGCCCTCTTTTTTTTTTTTAAGTATACTGGCTTACGTCACCCTTGACACCTTCCTATACCCTTTCATTCTTCCAGCATATCCTCAAAACAAGCGTCAGCCAAGAACAGTGCCCTACCCCCAGTAAACTATTCAGAACACTGGGTGCTTTTTCTTCCATGGTAAAGGCATGGATCACAGAAACACCTCCGCTTTTGATTGATTACGTGTTTGATTGTTTCACAGTCCATGTTCCTTGGGTGTGAGTTAGGTGTGATATCCACTGTTGCATGCTGATCCCCTAGCACAAAGACCAAGTACGTAAATGCCTGAATCACTTCCTGGGTCCTGGTGCTGTCAGAGCCATGTGCCCACCTTATTTTTGTTCTATGTTGCTCTCTTTCTTTCTTTCTTTCTTCCTTCCTTCTTTTCTTTTTTCCTTTCTTCCTTCCTTCTTTTCTTTCTTTCTTGTATGTTTCTCATGGGGCTTTGGACTCAGGGTCTAGACACTGTCCCTGAGCTTTGGTGCTCTAATGCTATCAGTTGAGCCACAGTTCTATTTCTGTCTTTTTTGGTAGTTAATTGTATATGAGAGTCTCATGAACTTCCTATCTAGGCTGGTTTTGAACTGCAGTCCTCAGATCTCAGCCTCCTGAGTAGCTAGGATGACAGTCGTGAGCTAACTGGGTACCTGGTTCCTTTGTTCTTTCTTATCCTGGGAAAGAAAAGAAGAAGTCCCAAAGAAAATTGCCTCCTGGCACAATATATACTTGTGATCTATTCCACACAGTCCCTTCAGGAAGGTCTGGGTGTCTGTTCTTTCTTCCTGTCTTTAGCCTTGCTTGGGGACACATCAGAAGCTCAGGTTAGACTGAATGACTTGGCCTTGGCATGGATGCCATGGTTGTGAACCCTGGGAAAATCAGAACTGGAAGGACCCTAGAGATCAGGAGGTTCTCAGCATAAATGCTGAGGCCAGCCAAGGAGGGTGTAGGCACACACACAAAAAATCAGCCTTTTACTACTTACAGGTGGCCTTATCCAATCAGCCACCTTGTTAGGACTTTAAAAAGTATTATGCTGGGAGCGTGACCTAGTAGTACAGTGCATGCGTAGTATGGGTTCAGTTCCTTGGCATTGAATACACAGAAAAAGCCGGAAGTGGTGCTGTTGCTCAAGTGGTAGAGCTCTAGCTTTGAGAAAGCTCAAGGACAGTGCCCAGGACCTGACTTCAAACCTCAGGACTAGCAAAAAATAAAAACAAAAAACAAAATGTATTAGTTGTACAACTGGAGTTTCCTAATCACCCATTGTGTGTGTGTGTGTGTGTGTGTATACAAGGATTTGAACTCCACACCTGGGCACTGTCCCTTAGCTTTTGCACTTAAGATTAGCCGCTCTACCACTTAAGCTATAGCTTCACTTTGTGAACACTTTGTGATGATTAATTGGAGAAGAGTCTCACAGACTTTCCCAAGGTGGCTTCTAACCATGATACTTACATCTCAGTCTCCTGAGTACCTAGGATTACAGGTGTGAGCCACCGGTGTCCAGTTGAAGCCATCTGTTCAAATAAGGTTGTTGTTTTTTTTTAAATAAGTGTACAATTCACTTTAGAATGCTCATAAATTGGTGCAGCCATCATTACTTTCAATATTTTATCACCTCATGAAGAAACCCCGAATCCAATAGTAGCCATACCCCCTTTTCCTCACCCCCGGCAATGGCCAGTGATCTTATGCTCAAGACACCGAGGCTCCGAGAAAGGTAGGGCCCTACCTAAGGTCACATCCCCGTCAGCTGGGAGCAGAGCTGATAGCAGAGCCTGAGCCACCTGCCACCTGCCAAAGTCAAGCCACCAGCTGAGCCTGTCTTACCACAGGCATGCTCTGGTACTGACAGAACAGATACATCTAATGGAGTCTACCACACGGAGATGCCCGTGACGTCCATGACAACACCACTGTGCCCAGCATGGAGCTGAGAGAGAGGATGAAAAGACCTGCCCATCACAGCCATGTCCTCCCTTCCCCTACACAACCACCCCCTTCAGTGTCTCCCAAAGGTCCCCTTCTCCATGACATCAGCCCTGATCATCCCGCGTAAGACTGCGCCCAGTCCTTGCTGCTCCCTATCATGTGCTGCCCTCCCTCCAGGTGGACTTTTCCTTTGTAGCATTCCACCAGCTTCCCTTCATACGGCATCCTTTCCTTCTGCAGCGGTCTGGGTAGGTAGGTCCATGAAGGCACATGACCTTTAGCACATGCTGGCAGCTTGATCCTCATGTGATGGTGTCAAGAGATGGTGAAACCTCCCAAACGTGGAGTCTAGGCCGGTGCTAGTGGCTCATGCCTGTAATCCTGGCAACCTGGGAGGCTGAGATCTGAAGATCATAGTTCAAAGCCAGAAAAATCTGTGAGATTCTCAACTCGAATTAACCCAAAGAAAGCTGAAAGTAGAGCTGTGGTTCAAGTAATAGAGCTCTATCCTTAACCAAAAGCCAAGCAGAAATGTGAGGCCTTGAGTTCAAGCTCCAATGCCACCACAAAATAAACAAATAAATGCATACACACATAAATATCTAAATAAATAATTCAAGAAAAGAGAAGGGAAGTGATCAGGTCGCAGGGCAGCATCCTCTTGAATGGATTAACTACTTTCTCCAGAAACTGCACTAGGTCTCTCAGGAATAAGCTTGGTCTCTCAGGCTGGGTTAGGTATTGGAGAGTGGATTCTTATAAAGCGGGTTTCTTTCTCACACTCATGATCCTGCAGTGTCTACTACCCTTGCCACTTCTCCACCGAGAGCCGATGCTGTTATCAGGAGCTGACTGGATGCAACTATCCAAATCCTGGAATTTCCACTGATATAAACCTCTTTTTATAAATCCCCCCAACCTTGGGCAGTTTCTGGAATCTTGGCTGGGAGGATTTCTTAATAGATGCCTCACTTAAAACAGTTCTGTTGAAGTGGAAGTTCTGTTGTTCTGGAAGAAACACCAGGCCTTTCCAGAATCTGGTCTAGAGCTTTTTTCCAGGATCTGCCGTCAGGGCTTAGCCCCCCCACCAGGGAACAGCTGTTGGCAAAAGCAGGAAAGATATTGATTATAAGTGGAATCAGGGGAAGGTGATTTAGGTCAGTGAGGGGGGTTTAGGGGAGCACAAAGGGGTGGGGAAGGCAGAGGAAATTCCATTGTAAAACAAACCAAAGGTGTATTCACTTTGAGAATTTTCTAAGCTTGTTATAGTTCTATAATTAACTTTATATATTTGAAAATGATAAACTGTAATTAGGGGTAGTCTGGAATCCAGGATTGTTCTGGCCCTGCCCCACTTTATAAACAGAGATCTTTCTTAGGAAGGCTACCATGAGAGGTAAATGAATCAAAGACCTCAGCTTAGCAAACAGTTCTGCAGCTCATCCACAAGGGACGCTTGGCCCTCTAAAGACAGGGTACAACAGCCAAACTGGGAGGCAAAGCCAAGGTTCTGAGAAGCCCCCTTTGGCCATGTGCACATAAGGTGCTGTCGAGGTCAGTAATACAGTCCGTGTGACACCTACCCAGTCACCACAGCAACTCCCTGAGGAGGGTGTGGCTGATTGGCCAGAGGTCACCAGGCTTTGCCTGTGTGCACATTCCAGTCTCACCAGGCCACAACTTCCTAGACACCTGGCTTCCAGCAGGGAGGGAGACTGGGGAAGGGACAGCTAGTATCAGTTATGGCAGCACTGGGGGATGCTACCCTTTTGAGTGGCCTGATGACCTGTAGCTGCCCTGAGAAAAATTAGTGGAGTGTGGACGGCTCATGCCTGTCATCCTAGCTACTCAGGAGACTGAGATTTGAGGATTGTGGTTCAAAGCCAGCCTCTGCAGGAAAGTTTGTAGGATTCATATCTCCAATTACTAAAAATCCAAAAGTAGAACTGTTTCTCAAAGTGATAGAGCACTAACCTTGAGCAAAGGCAGCTCAGAGACAGTGTTCAGGCCCTGAGTTCAAGCTCCAGGGCTGGCCAAAAAAGAGAAAATATTAAAATTCAGCTTCCGAACCAGACTGGTAAGGGCCAGACTCCAGGCTGGTCAGTCAGTAGGACCTACAACCCACTGGCAAGGTTACATGGTTTTCAAATGTGCATAGTGCTTAGAATTGAGCCTGAGATAAAAACAAGTGGCAATAAAACCTGCTTGGTAACTGGGTGCCGGAGCTGTAGCTATGGCTCAAGTGGTAGAACACTAGCTTTGAGCAAAATCTGCTCAGAGACTGTGCCAGGCACTGAGTTCAAGCCTCAGGACTGGTACACACACACCCTACTTGGTTAAAGTTAAAATCACCTGTGGTCAGTCTGGACAGCAGGGTGGAGCAGTGAGTCCTAAGGTGTGGCCACTGAGTCCTGGCCCACACACCCTGCTGAAACCCCACTTAGCTCACATCTTTCTCACCTCTGGTCAGTGTGGCCGTCTGTGCTGCCTCCCGGCCCTGTGCTCAAGAACACCCATCCGACTGTTCTGAGCTGTGGTCCCCTGGCTAGTCTTCCTCTCCCAGCTCCCCTCTGATCTCCAGGTCTGAGTGGGGATCCTGACTCCTCACCCCTGGAACACCCTACCTCACCCCATTTCTCATCGCCTGCCATCACTAGGCTAGAACTCAAGAACCTAGAATTTGAGGTCAGGCAGGAATCCACAAGGTCAGAGCTACAAGGTTAGACTTTTGTGTATTCCTAGCTCGTCTTTGCCCCGGGATATGAACAAGGGGACCCTGAGGCCTAGAGAAAGAAAGCTTCACTCCAGTCCCCCCACCCACTCCAGGTCTGCAGAGCTACAAGTCAGAGCTGGCACCCTCCCAACCTGCTTCACACACTCTGCGTGGGTCTCCAGAGGCGCCTCCCGCCCGTGGCCACCCCTCACCTGGTTTTTGCTTTCTGCGTCCTCTGTAGCTCTGTCTGGAGTAATTCTCAGCAAGCCAAGCTGGGGTTAGCCCCTTGGGAAAAAGCAGCTAACGAGCTTCAGATGTCCATGCCTGCTGGCGTGCGGTACTCAGATACTCGGTGATTGCGGATGGATGTCTGGCTTGGGTGGTGGGGTTGGGGCTGGAGTTGGAGAGGAAGCTGCTGCTCTCCACAGGTGACTGAAACGACCCAGAGGCAGCAGGCACCCTATACTGAAATCCCACATCTGAGCTGGGGTGGATGTCTGTGCCAAAGGAGAGATCAGGAGGGGAGCAGAAGAGCTAGGGAACAAATGCATTTACAGCATCTGGAAACTTAGTTCTGACCTTTTCAGAGTCCTGGTGTGGCGTTTCTCTGAGCTAGCAGCAGGGAGGTGGGAGAGAGAGGTAAGGGGCTTGCTGACAGCCAGCTCAGCCATACTCTGGGCTGGGACACGTCATCCCCTCCAACCTCAAAGGATCCTATAACCTAACATTCATCAGCTTACTGAAGAAGAAATGGAGGCTCAGAGATGTTATATAGACCCGGAGTGGCCAAATGAGGGTCCCTCACCCCACTACAGTCCCTGTAACGAGCAGGGACTTCCACAGCCTGGCACACTGCTCCTCCAGGCTATGCTTGGGTTTCTGCTCAGAGGCTGGGGGTGAAGCTGACTCCCTGGATTTTGACAAGGCAGAATTCCCATTTCTGAAGTGGTGGCAGGCTGGGGTGGGGGGCGGGCGTCATCATCTAAGTGCAGTGAGGTTGTAATTAATGACTGTCACCGTCACATTCTCCTTTGAGCCCAGAACACAGAATCTGGGAGCTAGGGCTGTTACTGCGGGGGCCTTTCCCCTGGTTAGCTGTGAACAGCCTGCATTCTACAGCGCTACTGCTTTCTAGCTAGCTGTGAGATCCTGTAAACTTAAGATTTGCAGTTTCTCAATCAGAGGCCTCATCTGAGCCATCCAATTCCTATTTATCTCACAGGGTGGCAAAGCGAGTTAATATCTATATTGTGGACTAGAAGGATGCTTGGCACAGGGCACACATCGAGCATATGTTTTAGCTACTATTGGGCTCAACCTTGTGAGGTAGGGTTCATTGCCCCAGAGGATAGGTGTGAAAACTGAGGTCATGAAGTTCAGCGATTCCCGACCTTTGTGTGCATCCAAATTATCTGAAGAGTTTGCTAAAGTCCTGAAGACTGCTCCATAGGGTCTGGTTCTGTTGTCTGGGTTGAGTGAGAATTGACTATGTTTATTTCTAGCATGTTCCTGGGTATGGAACACACTGCTCTAGTAGATGGGACTTTGGCTCCTGTGATAGCAGGGTGGCCTGGGAGCAGGAAGTAATACCCTGTGTGGTAGGTGGGTGAGAGTTTAGGGAGAGCAGAAAGGATCTTGGCATCTTGTCCTGAATTTGCTCCCAGTTCCTGGAGGACTTGGGCCCAAGTCAACTTGCCCATGCTGTCTGGGTGTCTTCTTCTATAAAACAGGGAGCTACCTGGGCACTGGTAGCTGACTCATGCTTGTAATCCTAGTTACTCAGGAGGCTGAGATCTAAGGATCCTATAGCTAGCCGGGGCAGGAAAAGCCCATGATATTTTTATCTCCAGTTGACCACTAGGAAACTGGAAATGGAACCGTGGCTCAAGTGGAAGAGCACTAGCCTTTGTGCACAAAAGCTCAGGGGTACTACCCCCACCCTGAGTTCAAGCCCCAAGACCAAGCAACCAACCAACCAATACAGAGCAAAAATAATCCCTCTCCACAGGGCTGTGTGTAGATGAAATGGCTGTGTACACAAATCCCTGGAACAATTTCATCCACCCCAGCGTAGTGACAAGGGTGGATTTGGAGGACGGCGCCTGGCACTGAATGCTCGTTACACTCTTCATGGCTGTCTTCATCTCCCAGCATCAAGAGCTATAGGCAATCCCTGTTTTTCCCTTGAACCTGAGTTGGGAAGCTCACGACTGTCCCCCATGTCCTGTGGGCAGTATGCTTGCTGTGGCTGCAGCTTACATAAAGGGGCCTGTGTCCCCGCCACTCACCTCCCACTGTGTGTCCAGTGGTTTTCTATTTCAGTTGCTGTAAAAATATCACCTTTGATCTCAGCTTGTGGCTCTTTAAAAAAAGAAGAAGAAACCACCACCAGGCTGGGTTTTCCTTTTCCCCCTGGCCCTTCCTCCCTCTCCCCTTCATTCTCTCCTTTCTGGACCTCCTGAACCCTGGCTGGAGAGGAGCACCTTGGCCCCCTATGGGATGCATTAGGTCTCTCAAGGGGCTCTGAGCTGAAGGAACATACAAAGGAGAGGCAAGTGAAGGAAGGATGCCTTCTTCCTTCCTCCCTCTCCCCCTGCTCCCCTTTCTGCTCTTAGGCCAAGAATCTCCGAATTCTCTGCTTGGCCAGGTCTAGGCAATTCTCCAGCCGCCTTCAAGCGCATGGTATCAATCAGAACCCTGCATCTGTGAAGTCTCGAGGCCTCCCCAGAGTGCAACAAGAACAGCCTGTGGGACCTAAATATTTATTTCACGCCATGTACTCAAGAGGCCTTCAGCAGCCCAGATTCTCCTGGAGGACTGGCCTCAGCCACCTCCCGGCTCAGCAGGCCATTGGAGGGATGTCCCTGTGTCTCAGCAACCATGCACACCTTTTTCTCTCTACATTTGGGGAATTACACACCAGGCACCTTCTCTTGAGTCTCCTTGCCCTATACTGAGAACTCATAGCCTGAACCCTTCTGAGTGAAAAGTCACCCTCTCACCTACTGGGGCCTGCTCCTGCTCTGCCGCCCCTCTGTCTAATGAGATCATCGCCAGAGCACTGCGTACGTCCCTGAGAAGTTTCTTGGCTGACAGGCATATTGTGCCAAGGAAGACGGCAAACATGCCTTGAACCTCTGACTCACACCCGGCTTTGTGCTGTTGTGATGTATTCTTTTGGCTTCGGGTTTTCAAGAAAGACAAAATACCAGTTCATTCAACAAACACTTCTCCATAGGTCATCCACAACTGGTCTGGTGCTGACATGGTCACTGCCCTTTCCTCTGGGAGCCCCAGCCCTGCAGATGGAGTCACAGACGGGTGCAGGGGCCAAGTAGCTGGGTGACCAGGACATGCAAGGCACCCAGGGGGAAGAGGTGGTGGAAATGGCTAGGCCGCCTATGTGCCAGGAAGCTGGGGATGGCTGGGTGGCAGGGCTGGCAGTGGATGAAGACATGGCAGGGTGGGGCACAGAGGTCGCAGGAGCCACTACTGGAATGAGCGGGATACTCGGGCTGTCCACCAGGAGGACCTGTCTGGGGGCAGCAGGGCCCAGCAGAGGACAGAAGGTCCTGGGTGTGCGCCCAGGCCGCAGCCCCGTTTAGCAGCAACCACAGCCCTGACAGCCCAGCCCACAACCCCGGGCTACACAGAGGGTGCAGCCAGTGTGGCCGCCGCCGGCCAGGGGGTCCAGCACGCAGGCCTGACTCATGGGGTCCGGCGGGCGCCAGGGAAAGGGCGCTGTGGGCTCCCAGGAGCCTTCGATGTGCGCCCAGCAGACGGGCCGGGCCGGAGGGGGTTCCTCCCGCCGCACCCCCTCACCCCCGGGACGGAGGCTGCAGCCAGCCCCGACGCCAGGGGCCACGAGGGAAAGGTGATTCTCCCGAGCCCCGCGGGCTCGGTTTCCCCCCCGCCAGTCGTCAGGACGCGCGTGCGCGCAGGGCGCGGGTTCACGCGCGCGTCGGGAACGGGCGAGTAACGGAAACCGTCCCGAACCCCCGGGCCCGCGGCGGCGGCCGGGCAGCGGGGCCGCGGCTCCGCGTCCGCCGACCGCCGTGCGTGCGTCTGCGCGGCGGGGCGCAGAGGGCGGCCCGCCGCCTGCGGTCCCCGGAGCCCGGGAGCCGGGGCTTCCCGGAAGGCGTGCTCTCGGTGAGTCTCCGGGCGCCGCGGCGAAGCCGGCCCGGCCCTGGCCCCGACCCCACGCCCCGCTGCAGCCCCATCGGAGACCTGTGGCCTGACCGTCCCCGACCCCGGGCTGTGGCTAAGGCCACGCACGGCTCCCTAACGCATGGCTGAGCGGCCACCTTCGCTGCCACGCACTCCTGGAACCCCTGCGACACACGACGAGTCTCGCGGTGCGGCTCCCGAGGCGCTCGCGGGGCCATGCGGGAGGCGGCTGCGGAGCGCGGGTCCGCCCGGGCGGATTGCGCAGGCGCGGGCTCATTCGCTCCACTTAGAAAGTGAACTGCGAGGTCCTGCGGCCGGCGGCTCGTTGGTCTAGGGGTATGATTCTCGCTTAGGGTGCGAGAGGTCCCGGGTTCAAATCCCGGACGAGCCCTGCTTTTTTTTTTTTTTAACTTTCTTTAAAGTTAGGTTCCTCGCCACTTCCCACTTTCTTTTCCCAGAAGTCCGATTCCAAAGTACTCGTAGTACTTTTCCAACAGAACGAATTTCTAGGACGGACACTGGTGAGCAAAACGTGTTATTCGTTCTTAATTGGCGTTTTGGCTTTTCCTACTCGTACGTAGCTCTAGTCACTACGCTCTAGTATCACAGACTACTAAATCACCAAGACTTGAGAACAAAAAAGGGCTCGTCCGGGATTTGAACCCGGGACCTCTCGGACCCAAACCGAGAATCATACCCCTAGACCAACGAGCCGGCTGCCGGGGCGGTCCTTCCAGACTTTACTAGAGCGAGCCTCTGCGTGAGCATGCGCACGCGCGTGCGCAGAACGCCGGGCGCCGCACCGCTCGGATCGGGGTCGGGGCCGCCCGCGGAGACACGCGTCGATTCGAGTTGGTGGGTGACCCGGGTTCGCTCTTAGGACACCAAGCAGCACTTGGGTCCGGCCGCGCTTCCCCGTCTCGCTCCCTTCCTCGGGTCCACGGCCGGGGGCCTGGTCCGCCGCAGGTGCTCCGTCGCCTCCCCGCTGGGGGGAACCTCGCCGAGACCCGTGCGACCGCGGCCCGGACCGCGGCTCCGCCCGGGCCCGGGAGAGGGCGGCGGGTGAGGCGGCGCCTCCCGCGGCTGAAGTCTGGGTGGGTGCAGAGTCTTTTGGGGGGTGTGGGGCAGTTCTTCACCACCCCCCCAAAACCCCACTTAATAACGATGATCAGCAGTAGTGTCGCCGGTGCATTCTGTTTATTTCTCGCAGCCCCTCGAGTAAGGAGTTGGCCCCGTTTTACGGGATGAGCAGAGCGAGCAGACGGGCCTTACCCTGGGTCACCCAGCTGCAGGCGGCAACGCGGGCCCGGCTGCCACGGCTGGACTCGCTTGCCTGCTCTCCCCGGTGCACAAGTACACGCTATTTCTATGGGTATCTGTTTTCCAGAAATTACTTGAAAACGTGTGGAAACAATTTACAAAGAAAAGGACCGCTCCCCACATTCATGTCCCCAGTCAGTCACCCCCCAAATCACTCCCGGCTCAGCTATGTTCTGCTGCTTCTGAAAATGACATTACTTCGGCCTGTCGCAGCAAGGCCTCCATTTTATGAACATTCCTGTCTGAACACTTGAGAAGGGCTCACCGAAAGGGCCAAAGCACTGTGGTTTTTGTGAAACTCTTTGAAGTTGCACGTGAGAAGGAGTGTACCAAAGAAGGTTAAAAAAAGAAGAAGAAAAGAAACAAAGAAAAAAAAATGTAGAGGTATTATTAAGCATCTTCCCATGTGCCAGGCAACGTCTGAGGAGTTTTGCAGACACTTTCTTGGAGCTCCTCTCAGTACCTGGGGCAAGGGTGCTTCCTGGCTGTCCCCACTTCACAGATGAAGCTGAGGCCTAACTCATTGCTGTAACCAGGGCCATTGGCCTCCTGACTTTGGAACAATGGCTTTGGGTCTGTGTGACTAGCCATCGCTGCTCTGCAATGAAGAGGCCTGCACTGAGGTGGCTCAAGTGGGAAGCAAGCAGGCTGGGTTTCCCTATCAGTAAGGGAAACTGATCCTGGATCCTCCTCCCTCAGCATCACTCCAGAGGGCCCAGAAATCTGTTATCTCCCCACTCCTCCCTATGCCTCCCCTGTCTTCTGGCTCAGAGGAAGGAAGGGTGTACTTCTGCCCCAGGGTCTCAGGTCAGCTTCCAGTGGCCCATGGAGACTGCCTCCTCGGCCCAGGCTAGCTCCCATAGGCCTCCCTTATCCCCCTTCTAAGCACCCCTCAGGTCAGAATCTCAGGGATCAAGAACCCAACCCAGACATTGGCTAGGCTGCACACACAGCTACAAAATAAGCATGGACTCAAAAATGCAGCCCAGGCCACTGAAAGCCACTTGACTCCATTCCCTTTGTCCAGTGCTTCCAGAGCAGGGAGACTTCCCCGACCCTGACCACAAGCACGTGTGCACGTTTCTTCTGCCCTTTGGAATGGTCACACTCTGGGTTTTGACACTACTGAACTGGTTCGTGGGTTGGAGGGCCGGGATTAGCTTCCCAGGGCTCTGTCATCTGGTGACTGACCTGAAATAAGTTGGTCAAGCTCTCAGAGGCACAGACTCCTTATTTGTAATGCAGGGTGGGGACAGGGAGGTGGAAGCATCTGCTAACCCTGATCAGATTGTCAGGACTCAGCCTTGCTCCCTGCGGGTCTCCTCTCAGGAGGCCCTCCTTTCCTCTGCCCTACCAGGAGGCACATGCCATTAGAGGGGCCAGTGTGCCTGGAGGGTCCTTGCTCTACTCCCTGCTGGTGTGCGAGGACCCCTCCCCCCAGGGCTATCCTGGCATTGGTTGTTGCGAGTGGTAAAGTCTTTGCATGGAAGCTGTGATGGCTGGCTTCCTCTCTGAAAAGAAAAGTCTAGACTTTGCTAGATGCCTCATGCAGTTTTATGGGAAGAGGAGTCTTCATGTGGGAGACATCCCTCCTGCACCCACACAGAGTGATCAGGCCTGTAACGGGCGTGGGGGAAGCTCAGAGGCTGAACACTGTGTGTGAGGTGACAGGTAAGGCTCTGTGTGTGTGTGGGGGGGGTCTATATATGACCTTTCATGGCCCTGGAAGCAAAGCTCTAAGCAGAGGGTTATAGTGTCCCATGTAGTTTGGCCAGCTGCCAGCCGGGCTCTGTCCATTCTCTGCCTACCTCCTGCCCCTCCTCCAGCCTCTTCTTATCCAGTCCATCCCTGGCTCTCCCCAAGGATTGCCTTTCTGCAACCAGCTGGGACCCAGCCGCTGCCCCCAGGTAAAATCCAGACTTCCAACTTCCTGTGGAAGGAAGTCCTAGAGGATCTCCGCTCAACCAAGCTCTCTAGCTTCTGAGAGGCAAAGAAAGTAGTGGGGAGGGCACTGGGGCCTGGCTACTGCTTCCAGATGGGGCAAGCGGAACTTCCTGAGATAAGGGCAGCGGACAATGAGGCTGTGTGGCTGGCTCTGTCTGCAGGCCAGAGGAAATGAGCAGCCTCCGCACCATTAATCCCAAAGAGGGACCCTGCAGGGTGGGGTACGGGACCCAGGCGCCCTCATATGCTGTCCCTACCAGAGGGACATGCTTCCACCTGAGGCCTTTTCAGGCTCCCCATGTGGAGCTGCTTGGGGGCCAGAAGGGGAACTTGGCCCAGAGCCCTGGGACACAGACTGTCCCTACATGTGTCAGGTAATGGGGTTCAGGCAGCTATGAGCGGGGAGATCTGGGGCTTTGTGGCCCGAATGTTCTGTCCCTGAGGCAGTGGGGACCACACATGACCTGTGCCATTAGGCCTACATCTCCCCTTCTGCACAATGCCCATCGCCTGGAGGCTGCTCCTGACAGACACAGAGGTGTTCCTCCACCCACATGTGGGCCTGGGCGGCCCCCTCTTCCTAGGGCCTGGGTCTCCTTGTTGGTAAAGCAGAGCTGCTGCCCTGCCAGCCATCCACTCTTGGAAGACACTCCCGGTATCCCTAGGCCTTCAATACTATGTGGGCCACCGCATTGTCTCTGGAGTGGCTGGGTTGGAGTGCCCTTGCGGGAGGAGGTCCCCAAGCCTGTACAGCCCTCTGGCACCCCCTTTCCCATTCCCACTGTTTGCTCTGGGATGGCAGATGGGCCTGGCTTCAGCGGGGACAGAAGTTGAGATTCCAACCCCAAGTGACATTCAGATCTAAGGACAGGACTCATGGAGGCCCGTAGATCCCCTTAGAAAGCCAGTCCATTCAGTGCTCAGAGAGGGAAACTGAGGAAACCAAGGCTGATTGTCTCTTACACGGTACAGAAGAGCCTGGAGCGAGAACCCTGGTTCTGGAGGGGAGGAGCTGCATGGAGGCAGCGAGGTGCAGGACTGCAGAGGGAAGCGGCCCCTGGACCCGTAGCCTGTGGAGGGGTTGCAGTGTCTTTAACCCTCACCGCCCCACACCAGCTCACCACCTCCCAGTCTCCTCTGATGTCTCTGTAGACTCTGTCTCCCATGGAAATGGAAGTTCTCATGGGGTGGGGTGGGTAGTACATGGCATAAAGGCCTGCAAGGCTCGCATATGATCTGAGCATGCCCCAGCTCTCAACCCTGTCCACTCTAAGCACAGGAGAGCAGAGGAGCTCAGGTCTTGCTGAGTCCATGTATCCTTCTGTCCTGACTGCTGGAGCCACCAAAAAATGAGATGTGGAAGGGAGAGCATGGAGATGGAGAAGGGAGCCAGGAGAAGGGGTTTCTGAGAGGAGCTGTCAGTGGAGTATCAGGGCCCTGAGGGAAGGAGGACAGTTGGGGACACACAGAAGGGAGACAGGGGCCAGCAAAGTGTGGGGAACAGGAGTGGGTTTAGGATCACAGTCCTCACCGCCACAGTCCCAAATGCTGAGACCCCCAAACGTCCAAATTCTCAGGAGGCTGAGCGCTGAGGATCACATTTTGAAGCCAGCCCAAGCAATAAAGTCCATGAAACACTTACCCTCAATTCACCACTGAAAACGCCAGAAGCGGAGCTATGGCTTACGGAGAACATTAGTGGAGCACACACAAAAAAAAGCTTAGACAATACCCAGGAACTTAGTTTAAGCCTCAGGACTGATTCTCTCTCCTCCCTTCCCCCTCTGACTCTGTCTCTCTCCAAACACACACACACACACCCCTACCTTCTAAAATCCTGAACAAAATCCTTAACATTTTTAGAAAAAAATTAACTTGTGTATAGGAATTCAACATTCAGGTTGATGAAATAAGGCTTCCGTCTTTTAGGATTATGACTGGGCAGGCAGGAGAGCGGTGTACCTTGAGCTGGGAACACAAGAGGGGAGAGCACAGGGGGAGAGGGGCTGGGGAATGTGAGGAGCACCTGGGCCCAGGGATACCATACAGAAAGTCCCCTCCTGGGACAGGTCAGGAAGAAGATGGAGGCAGAACTGGAACAGATGCAGATGGGGCAGGAAATGAAGACAAGGCTCCTGTCAAATGTCAGTGGTGTGCCTTGAGCGCGGAGGTAGGCTGTGAGGAGGGCAGGGAAGGGCTGCCTCGGGGGACCGAAGAGTGGTTCAAGAGCCAGGCCACCAGCCACGAAGCCTGGCTTCGGCTCTAGTCCTTAGCTAGCACCTTCTACCTCGTTATAATGGTTGATAATGACCAGTAGGAGTCTTACCAAGCACCAGGCCCTGTGCCTGGCCTTTCCAATGTGTTAATGTGTTGAAACCGCAGAACAAATCTAGGAAAGAGGTCAGTTTCACACAGAGACATGGAGATAAGTGTGGATGTAGTCTTGTGCAGATTCATGTCCAGCCTGAGGAAGAAGATACGCTGAGGGGCAGGGCAGGAGCACTTACCCAGAGCGTTTCCTGACCTCCAGGGTGACCTTTGTACTGTCCTCTCTTCCCCCTGCCTCTCCTGTAGCGCCAGCCACTGGGGGAAGGCCTCCGAGCTGGACATCCACAGAGTTTGAAGCCATGGGGGTTCCTGGCAGGAGCTAAGCTTATTCCCACTGGCTGGTTGGCAAGGAGGAGGAAAGAGGCTTCTGCAACTGATGCCTGCTTCACTCATTCCCTGCTTCCCCTCTTCCTCCTCCTTCTGGTCTCTAGAGGTTGTTGTCTACCTCTACTTACCCTCAGGGGACTGATTGCACAAATTAGAACTCCCTTCAGGGAGCACTTAGGGCTGCACAGATTCGATCACATTGCAAGATTTTTTTTTTTCTGCTCTGAATCCATATCTAGTCTCTGTCCACCCAACCAAACCAGCCAGTCCCTCACCCATCTGCCCCCCCCCCCCCCGCGCATTCCATCTGCTGTGGTCTGACTCTGCTCTCCCAAAGCCACATGGTGAACTCTGTTTTCCAGTGTGGAGGTTGTCAGGAGCTGAGGTCGTGAGGGTGGAGCCTTCGTGACAGCATTAGTGCCCTCATAAAGGGACCCTGGGAGAGCCTCACCCTTCTCCCTGGGCAGCCTTGGTCAAGAAAGATCAGTGCTAGATTAGTATAGGTTCCCCCAAGTTGGACCTTCCTGCCAGAAGAGAAACCTAAATCTCTGAGAGGGGCCTGGAGACACAATTGAAGTCATCGCCCCTCCCCTCCGCCTCAGCTCAGCCATCTATGGCTCTGCAATGGGGCCTAGCCATATACATCCGTACACATTTGCATCTATTCATCCATATATATATATATATATATATATATATATATATATATATATATATATATATATATATATGGGGGTGTGTTTTCCTCCCTTAGCCTCTTTTTTCTTTTTTTTGCCAGTCCTGGGGCTTGAACTCAGGGCCTGAGCACTGTCCTTGAACACTTTTTGCTCAAGGCTAGTGCTCTACTACTTGAGCCACAGTGCCACTTCTTGCTTTTTCTGAGTATGTGGTACAGAGGAATCAAACCTAGGGCTTCATGCATGCTTGGCCAGCAATCTATCACTAGGCTATCCTCCTGCCATGCCCCCCCTTCCCCCCCACCTTAACTGGGATTCTGGGCAGACTTTGACTCAGAGGTCACAGCAAGGGGATTAGATATCCTCTAAGAGGGAGAATGGAACTCTGATGGGGAAAAGTAGGGCAAACACTGGGTGCCACAGGCTAGTCTCTCTGAGGTCCCCTAATGTTCTGTCTCCAGCCTGAAGAGTATGCTGCTGATATACCAGGACTGAGGTCACTACCCTACTCACGGCAGGGGTAACACTGAGTGGGTTCTGAAGGATGGATAGGAGCTACAAGTTGAAGTTTCAGAGAGGAAAAGAGGGTCTAGTTAGAGGAAATGGTTGTTCAGATGCCTAGAGGTGTGAGCTGGGAGTTGGGCTGTGTAATCAAAGCTTGCCAGCGGGGCCTGGAGAACAGTGTCAACTTCAGCCCCAGGGCCAAAACCAACATGTCCCGCAGGCACCTCCCTGCCACCTTCTCCGGCTGACCCCCTCTGTGCCCTAAAGCCTTCTCAGCCCATCAATCAACAGCCTAAATTTACTGGGTGACCAAGACTGTACTCTGAACTGAAAGCCCATCCCTTCCCTTCACACCTACAAAGCAAAGGGGCCAGTGTTCCCTGGGCACCTTGATGCCAGACTAGTTCTAGTTCTGAGGAGAACCAGGGCATGGTGCTCTGTCCATAGTTGGCAGGGCCCAGCTGTGTGTGTGCATGCGTGTGTGTGTGTGGGTGTATGTGTGTGTGTGGTGTGTGTGTGCGCGCGTGTGCACGCAAGTGCGTGCGCTGGTCTTGGGGCTTGAACGCAGGACCTGGGCACTGCTCAAGGCCAGTGCTCTACCCCTTCCAGCATTTTTGGTAGTTTATTAGAGTCTCATGGACTTCCCTGCTTAGGCTGCCTTTGAACCACAATCCTCACATCTCAGCCTTCTGAGTAGTTCCTGATTACAGGTGTGAGCCACCAGCAACTGATGTCCACAGTTTTCTTCTTTTGTATGTGTGTGCCAGTCACGGGGCTTGAATTCAGGGCCTGGGTACTGTCCTTGGGCTTTCTCAAGGCTAATGCTCTGCTACTTGAGCCACAGCACCACTTCCGGCTTTTCTGTGTATGTGGTACGGAGGAATTGAACCCAGGGCTTCCTGCATGGTAGGCGAGCACTCTACCTCTAGGCCACGCTCCTAGCCCCACATCCACACTATTCTTCTTGTCACATGGGGATGGTGTATTCTCTCTTGCCTAGGTTAGGATCATTAAAAGGCTAGGGGAAAGCAGGTGCTTGTGGCTCACAGCTGTAATCCTAACTACTCACGGGGCTGAGATCTGATTGTTGAGGTTTGAAGCAAGCCTGGAAAGGAAGTTCATGAAACTGTTATCTCAAATTTTCTAGCAAACAAATGAAAGAAACAAGCAAAAAAAAAAAAGCTCAAGGACAGCACCCAGGCCCTGAGTTCTAGCCCTAGTACTGGTGAGTACATGTGTGTATGCATGTATGTACCCATGTGCACACACACACAAACACACACCCCAAGCCAAAGGGGGAAAAATACAAGTAGGGGAGGCAGTAATTGTCAGGGGTTGTGGGTAGGGGGAGATAGGATGGGGATAGGATGAGGTTGGGCTGCTGAAATGTGCTGGAACTAGAGCAGGTTGGTTGCAGGCCCTTGTCAATGTACTAATGGTAAGGTATGTTTGGGGAATTTTAACATAACATTGTTTTAAGTCAATAGATGAACTTTAAAGAGTTGCGATTATAAGGGAAAGTGGGGGGTCTGTAACCATTATTTCCTGAGTACTTCCAACTGCCAAATGCCAGGCTTAGCAGGAAAAATGACTTGCCCAGTGAGCAAACTGTATGTAGTCTTTGGGAAGAGGAGCTGTTCCAGTGCAGGTCCCAGGACAAGAAGGGTCATGGAGGAGAGACCCTGCTCAGAGGTACAAGAGTCGCAGCATTTTGGGGACATAGGGACCTGCTATTTGGTTGTCACCTCTTCACGTGCTTCTTGTCGAGAATGTCCTTCCCTGAAAAGTGCCTTGGCAGGAAGCAGAGGCCTAAGTCTACTACAGAGGAGGAGAGGATGTGTAGTCCCTTTCTCAGCTCCCTACTCTGTCCCACAGGCTTCCAAGGCCCAGCTCACCCCTCCATGCACTGGCCAAGGGCTTTTGGTCTTGCAGGAATGTCTTCAATGCCACAGACATGGGAAGAGTCATAGGGGAGGCAGGTGGCAAGGAGGATGGTGGAAGGAGAAAAGAAATGGGCAGGGGCCAGGAGTTTGGACTAGTGGTAGAGTGCTTGCCTAGCATGCATGAAGACCTGGGTTCGATTCCTCAGTACCACATACATAGAAAAAGCTGGAAGTGGTGCTGTGGCTCAAGTGGTAGAGCTCTAGCCTTGAGAAAGTCCAAGGACAGTGCTCAGGCCCTGAGCTCAAGCCCTACAACTGACAAAAAAATAAAAGTAATGAGCAAATGTATTCATTAAGGAAGATTTTACAGCGTGCTTCCTACACATGAAGTGAATCAATGAATGAATCAATGAATGAGAAACGCCAGTGTGGTAGGTGTGCATGTGGGAGCAAGCGTATGATAAATGCCAGGGGGCTGCCAGGCCCGGTGAGGGCCTGTCAGGGAACCCTCGGTGGCCCTATGGTAACTGGCCCTGGCTCAGGTTAACAGCATGTCCACTGGTTTTCTCTTTCAGAGGCTAGGCAAGGATGGGGGTCGGGGTGGAGTCTGGTCCCTGACAGGCCACTGGTCCCATAAAAGCCTGATTTATATTCCAGCCACCCCCTTTGCCATAATGTCGTCTGTGCCTTGTTTATTTATTTGTGACAATCAGTTGGGTTCTGGCTCCTCTGTCCTTCTGTCTGCATGTGTTCTAACCCCACATGCCAAGAAAGATGGATGTCTTGGAATTATTTTGCATGAAATTGCCGTGGAAAACTATTTGGCCTGCATTTGAGTTCACCTCTTGTTACAGCATAATTTGTTATCCTGAACAGGGTGACAGCTGGAAGGCTGAAGGAGCAGATGTTCCCAGGGGGAGGCCAGGAATCCCCAGGAAGGGATGGTGGCATCCTGAGACAGCAGTAGAATGCAACTTCTGCCAGGCATCCTTGGTCTGGACTCTATACCCTGCAACAGTGACTTCACAGTTCTATTTGCCTCAGTTTCCCTGCCTATAAAATAGGGAATAAGACCACCCATCTTCAAGAATAAGAGCCGAAAGAGAATTTATAGAAAGCACAGTGGAGCCCATGGAAAGGCTCAAGAGAGGTTACCTCTTACTTCTGGGAGAAGTGATTTGCCCCCAGAGAGACTGTGTGTGTGTGTGTGTGTGTGTGTGTGTGTGTGTGTGTGTGTGTGTGTGTGTGTGTGTGTGCATGCTGGTCCTAGGTCTTGAACACAGGGCCTGGATGCTGTCCCTAAGCTTTTTGTTCAAGGCTAGCACTCTACCACTTGAGCCACAGTGCATTTTCTTGCCCAGGTTGGCTTTGAACCATGAGTCTCAGAGCTCAGCCTCCTGCATATCTAGGATGACAGGCTCGTGTCACTGGTGCCTGGCTTTCCAGAGAGATTTTTAAGGAGCTGAAGTGACATCGATGAGAAGGAGGGACCTGGGGACTGCCTAGTGAAACATTCACAGGCACAAGAGGGCAAGGCCTAATTATGCCTATTAGGTTAAAAAGAAATGGCCTCTTCCAATTAGGTACAGCAGGTATCCCATAAAACCAAGTATGTGGGAAGGTGGTGGGTATACCAAAACTGTGCATGAGAATGGTGGTAGTATAGGAGTTCAGTGACTCTGGATGGGTAAATCAAGACAGAAGGACAAAGTAACATGCTTAAGGCAGTGGGGACCGGTTTGTGGGGAGCATACAAGGACAGTGACAGGGATGCCAGGAGAAGGAGAAACGTTTGAGGTTTTTATTTTTTTCTGGTCCTGGGACTTGAACTCAGGGCCTGGGTGCTGTCTCTGAGATTCTTTTTCTCAAGACTAGTGCTCTACACTTGAGCCAGAGTGCCACTTCCAGCTTTTTCTGAGTAGTTTATTGGATATAAAAATGTCATGGACTTTCCTTATTTGGGCTGGCTTTGAACTTCAATCCTCAGATCTCAGCTTCCTGAATATCTAGGATTATTGGCGTGAGTCATCGGTGCTTGGCTGGGAGGATGGTTTTATTGGTGGGGAGAGGAAGTCACGTAAACTGTCCCAGGCTGAGAGTGGGCTGGTCAGTGAATTCAGAAATGGCGGCTGGAATCAAGGAATCAATGATTGTCCCCGTTTGTTGGCTTTTGTGTGTGTGTGTGTCATGGGGCTTGAACTCAGGGCCTGGATGCTATCTCTGAGCTCTTTTGCTCAAGGCTAGTGTTGTGCTTTGAGCCACAGCTCCACTTTGGGTTTTCTGGTGGTTAGCCAGACTCTCCTACCCAGGCTAGCTTTGAATCACAGTCCTTAGATCTCAGCCTCCTAGATAGCTAGGATTACAGGCTGAGCCTTTAGCACCTGGTAGTTGCCACAGTTTTAACTTGACCATGAATCAACTGCTCTGTGAACATTTCAGGCAAGGGCAGGGCTCTATGGGCCTCTGAACAGTTGTTAAGGACAGCCTCCATCTCTTGAGGGCTAGAATTGCAGCCTGAAGCCAAGGAGGGCAGGACCAGGTATATTTTATCACTGCCTCTTTGGGCAGCTGATGTTCTGGGCTAGTAGCCTGATATGGACCACCCAGCCCTCTTCTCAAGGAGCTCTCAATAGCAGATAAAGGCGGGCCGGGAGTTTGGCCTAGTGGTTAAAGTGCTTGCTTAGCATGCCTGAAGACCCGGGTTCGATTCCTCGGTACCACATACATAGAAAAAAGCCGGAAGTGGTGCTGAGGCTCAAGTGGTAGAGCTCTAGCCTTGAGAAAGTCCAAGGACAGTGCTCAGGCCCTGAGCTCAAGCCCAGGACTGGCAAAAAAAAAAAAAAAAAAAAAAAAATAGCAGATAAAGGACCTGAGCCCAGAACTAGTGATTGGTCCATCATTGACCATGTACCTGGCCAGGAGCCAGGATCAATATTGAACAAATGTTCAGGGCCCCAGCTCTCAGCATGGTGGGTGGGCTGCTAGGCTTACCCCAGAAGGTATCTACCTACTAGTGAACATCAAGGATCAAACCAAGAGGCCATGTCACAGCGATACTGAGGACTATATAGGATATGTAAAAACTGGAGGCACAGAGGGAAGACAACCCAGGATAAGGACAGAGCCACAGGCACATTCCATAGCCTGACCGCAACAGACCCTGGGCCCTGAAGCGCTGGAGTTCCACACTCCCGGTGAAGGGGAAAGGAGTAGAGAGCAGATGCAAATGTCTGAGGACCTCTCCTCCCTCTCCCCTACCTCCTGTGACCCCTGCCTGCCCTACTGTGCCTTTGGCTACCTGAACACCCAGTTAAACCACCCTCCCCTCATCGGCCAGGTAAGGGCCCAGGACAGGACCAAGGGGAAAGGAGGGAAGGAGGTATTTTGTTGTTGTTGTTGTTTTGGGTTTTGTTGTTTGTTTGGGGCCTGGGTACCATTCCTGAGCTTACGGGCTCAAGGCTAGTGCTCCACCACTCGAGCCACAGCTCCGTTTTTGTGCTTGTGGCTCATGCCTGTAATCCTAGCTACTCAGGAAAAGGAGATCTGAGGATCATGGTTTGAAGCCCAGGCAGACAAATCTGAGAGACTCTTATCTCCAGTAACCATCATAAAGCCAGAAATGGAGCTGTGGTTCAGGTGGCAGAATGCCAGCCATAAGCAAAAAAAGCTAAGAAACAGCACCCAGGCCTTGGTTTCAAACCCAGTACTAGCACCAGAATGAATAAATATTAAAAAAAAAGAACCAGAGTTTAGCTCAGTCTTGAGTATCCAGGCCCATTTTACCTAGTGTTGCTTTTTTCTCTTGGAAGCCAGAAGCACATAGAAATATGAGTCAGCATAAACCAGACAAGGCTCCCCCACAAAACATTACTTTCTACCTAAACCAGTGTCCTAGGATGCCAGGGGCTCAGGCACAAGCAAAGTACCCATTCCCATGTCCTGCTGCTATGGCAGAGCCACGGTGCTGGCCTAGTTTCCTCACCTGCAGCAAGGCTGGGAGGCAGCAAAGCCCTGGGGATGCTTGTCTGACATATAAACACAGGCCTGGGCTACCTTCCCTCTAAGGCTGGCTGCTGGCTCACAGATAGAATTCCATCTGCCTCAGTCTCCCAGGAAATGCCTCTCATAGGCCTGGGAACCACACACCCCTTGGTGAGCCTGGAGCCCTGAGTTCGTTGTATTGTCCTCCCTGTTCCATCCTAGCCTGGGGCCCCTTAGGACACCCAGTTCCTCCTGGAATCTCTATTTGGGTTTGGTTTGGGGTTGGAGTTTGTTTCCATTCAGGGCAACTTGATCCGAACCCAGCCTCCAGCCCCCCTCTGCCCTTAGCATGCCTGTTCCTCTGGAGGGAGCTTGACTTTGCCACATGCTGACAGGGCAGGCTTCTTAGACCTCCCACCAAGGGCAAGGGGAGGCTTGATGGGCTTTGATGTCCCAAAAGGAGGGCCCCAGGCCTCCATCTTTTCTCCCTCAAAACATAAATAAAGCAGAGTCTGTGGAGACCAAATGCCACCCTGTGGAAGAAGATGAGAAAGAGAAGCAAACACAGTGGAATCACCGGGGCCTATGCAGTTCTTGGTCAGTTCTTCATTCTTTGACCCAGAAGTGACATCCAACCTTGTGGAGAGGTGACTCAGATGGCACCTCAGATGACCCATAAAGGGGCAACCAGGAAGAGGAGCCATGACAGATGGGTAAGATGACTACTACCATCTCCCTCTTCCAGTGCACAGAAGATTAAAGTCTTCTGGGGTTTTGTTTTGTTTGTTTTTGCGCCAGTATTGGGGCTTGAACTCAGGGCCTGAGTGCTGTCCCTTAGCATTTTCATTCAAGGCTAGCACTCTGCCGCTTGAACCACAGCTCCACTTCTGGCTTTTTGCTGGTTAATTGGGCCCAAGAGTCTCATAAACTTTCCTAGGCCGGTCAGACCACTACCCTCAAGATTTTTTGAGTAGACTTTTTTTTTTTTTTTTTTTTGCCAGTCCTGGGCTTGAGCTCAGGGCCTGAGCACTGTCCTTGGACTTTCTCAAGGCTAGCACTCTACCACTTGAGCCTCAGCACCACTTCCAGCTTTTTGCTATGTATGTGGGGTACCGAGGAACCCGGGTCTTCGTGCATGCTAGGCAAGCACTCTACCACGAGGCCAAACTCCTGGCCCCCATTGAGTAGACTTCTGACTAGCTAGGTTTATAAGCTTAAGTCACTGAAGCCCAGCAAGTCCTTCCTTTTTTTTTTTTTTTAATGTATACTGTGCTGTCAATTTAAAAGAAAAATTAGCCCTGCCCTCAAAGAGCCCGTAGGCCTGGGGAACTAAATCCTAGATGAGTTGACACAGCTCCAGGGAAAGAAATTCCAGGACTGGAGGAGTTGGAGTCAGAAACTGAGAATGTTGCTCTCACTGTTCACAGATGAGGAAACAGGCCTGAGCAATTGCATAAACACTGCAGACTTACAATAAAGGAGAGTGGCTGTCCAAGAGAGGCTTAACCAAAGGGCTCACCTATGCATTTTTCCTGGTGAGTCTGAGGCAGGCACCCTCAGCCTCTGCTTTTCCCCAGACACCCATCTCTATTTCCTGCCGTCCACCTCTGAATCTCAGTAGGCCACAGAGCTTTTCAAGAGCTTGGCACCGTTGAGCATCTGACATGCCTGTCCCAAGAGAGGGCCGGGAACACAGATCAGACACCAGCTGACAGCTGCAGAATCTCACCTACAGCTGTGATGCCTTTGCCTCCGTGAACCTGGGAGTCAGAGAAGCTGAAGGGGTGGGCAGAGCAGTCATGCCAGGTCCACGTGGACTTTTCCTCCGTGGGGTGGGCCACAGCTTTCCCTGCCTGGTTTGATGTGTGAGCCTGGATAGAGGGCCTTTTACCAATGCCATGGAGTGGACTTGGAGCAACTTGACATCTTTGGCACCAGCATGCCGTAGATTCTAGAATTCCAAACACAGAGATTCCACACGGCAAATGGAATCTCTGGTTTTAAAATAACAGAATACTCAGATATCATTATTGTGGCTTCCTATGATTCGATGATTGTAGGCAGCTAGGATTACATCATCCTAAGCTTCTATTATCCTGTGATTCCAGGGTCCCAGGATTCTAAGTTCCCCTGAGAGCTTGGGCTCTGAGGAATTGGAAAAGTCGCTGGGGGATAGTAAGTGCAGAATAAAGAGGTATCTTTCCATCCTATGGCTTTTCTAACAATGACAGAGAAATGGGTTGTTTAATGCTCATCGTGTTCGAAGGAAAGTGCTGAACTTAGCCAAGCCACTTCAGAGGGTGAGTTCATCCACCACTGGCAGAACAGCGCCTGGAGCTGGGAGAGGAAGAAGGAGGAGAGGAGGCACTGTCCACCCTCCTGGGCTAGAAGTGGCAGAATTCCATCCTCTTCTGCGAGGCTCTGTGTTGTGCCTGGCAGTCTTGTCGGTCACCAGGGTCCTATGTCCCTCTTCCTTGGTCCAGTGTGCTAGGAGTGGCCAGCCAGATACAAGGATAGAAGCCAAGAGCAGTATGGAGTTTGGATGGGAACCAAAGCAGGTGGCAGGAATTGACTAGGTTGGAATGCAGAAACAGCCATCTCCGTAGGGAGCCCAGGGCAATAGTTCATCAGGGAAAAGGTTCCCCCCAGTCTGGGGGCTGGGGAGGGGTGAGGGGGGATGACAGTTGCCTCTCAACTGAGGGACCCTGAGGAGGGAGGTGGACAGTAGCTCGAACAAGAGGCCATAGGTGGGAATTACTGCCCAAAGACAAGAAACAGCTCCTCTTCCTTGTACAATCAACAAATGTTGATCAAACAAATTTGGAGGAGGAAAAGAAAGAGCAGGAGGAGGAGGAGGAGGAGGAAGACGAGGAAGAGGAAGAGGGGGGAAGAGAAGGGAAGGAGGGAGGGAGGGAGGGAGGGAGGGAGGGGGAAGGAAAGAGTTCAAATCCAGAAAGGATCATGAAATACCATTCAAGAATAAAGCAATGGAATTACTGAAACAATCCTTGGGCATTATGTTGATTGAAACGCAAAAACACCCCCCCCCCCAAAGCCAATGTCAGCCAGGTATAGTGGTATACACTGTAGCATTCAGGAAGCTAAAGCAGAAGGATCCTGAGTTCAAGGTCAGTCTGAGATATATAGGGAGAAAAAAGAAGTCCAATCTCAAAAGGTCACATACTGTTTAATTCCATTTATATCCTGTTCTTGAAGGATTCGATCCCTGAGGTAGAGAATAGTAGTTGCTAAGGGTTGATGCATGTCAGACTGGATGGTAGGAAGCCTGGAGCATGAAGTACAGCCAGGTGTCTAGGAGAGTGGAGAACTCAAGCAGATGGAGAAGAGCAAGGAGGTAAGCTCAAAAGGCTGAGGGCTGGGCAGGTGAGGGTTCCTGAGCAGCAAGGCTATTCAAGTGAGCAAGTCCTTTGTGGGGATAAGGGCATCTGGGCCTTCGCTACAATGGTGGCTACGTGACTCAACACATGTGTTGACATGACAGACTCCAACAGCACCCCAGAGTGTGTAGTAATCGTCTCAGAAATGGGACTGTTGGTGGAAATCGTTGTGCTGTGCAGGATCTTCCTGTGCTATCTTTACAACTTCCTACGATGAATTATTTCAAAACAAAGCTTTCAAAAACAATCCAGTGCTGGGCGCCAAGTGGCCTGGAATCCTAGCTACCTAGGAGACTGAAATCTGAGGATTGTGGTTCGAAGCCAGCCCAGAAAGGAAAGCCTGTGAGATTCATCTCTAATTAACCGCATTAAGAAAAAGAAAAGAAAAGCTGTGGCGCAAGTGGTAGCATGCTAGCCTTAGGCGAAGAAGCTCAGCATGCAGGCCCTGAGTTCAAGCCCCAGGACCAGCATACAAAAGAAAATTAAAAAAAAAAAAATCCAGTGCCTATGTTTGTGAGAATCTATCTGCCCCTAACTAAATCTATGGGTCTGTCTGTGTGTCCTTCATTCTATCTGCCCCTAACTAAATCTATGGGTCTGTCTGTGTGTCCTTCATTCTATCTGCCCCTAACTAAATCTATGGGTCTGTCTGTGTGTCCTTCATTCTATCTGCCCCTAACTAAATCTATGGGTCTGTCTGTGTGTCCTTCATTCTATCTGCCCCTAACTAAATCTATGGGTCTGTCTGTCTGTCCTTCATTCTGTGACGTGTGAATAGGATGACTGCTGCGGTAGACTGCGTCCTGCAAGCTGGAAGACAACTGTCTCCTGTATTGTTCCTGTTACAGAACTATTTTATTCCAGTTATTTTGGCCTTTCCATATAAACGTTAGAATAATCTTGTCATACTTACAAAACAAATTCTTGCTGAGATTTTCCCAGGGATAGAGTTAATTAAACCTAAAGACCAACTTCCGTGACTATATAATTCTATACTTTTAAGTTAAAAAACTCAAAAAGACACTGGATGGTATAAGAAGAGGAAGGAAGCAGTGCTGGCACTCTGAAGGCGCTCAGTCTAGATGGACAGCCTGGGCCAGGGGAGGTAGGCAGGGAAAGACCTATATTATTTTACAGATCAAGTGTGAGAGCCTCAGCAACCCTTGCTTTTCTTTCATGGCAGCAAGGCAGATAATATACAGTCCACTCTCTCGTCCATTTGGGGTGACACAGAACAGCCCTAGCTTTTTGTCTGAGTCATGAGGTGGCTGGTTCCATCTAGATCACAGACTCCTCAATATGAGGCTATTTTGGCTTGTGGAGCCCTTGCCAGAGGCAGGTCAGCTCTGGGCTTCCAGAGGTTAAACAGAAACCATTTCTGGCCCACTGTCTTTACCTCCTGCTTGACCGCGGGCCTGCATGCCATCCCTTAGCTTTTTAGGTGAGCCCCTTTTCTACTTGTGACTTTTTGCTGGTTAATTGGAGATAATAGTTTCATGGACTTTTCTGCCTTGGTTGATCTCAAACAGTCATCCTCTGATCTCAGCCTCTTGAGGAGTGAGGATTCTAGATGTGAGCACAGGCCCCTGGCTGAAATAGTTTCATACTTTTTTTTTTTTTTGCCAGTCCTGGGCTTGAGCTCAGGGTCTGAGCACTGTCCTTGGACTTTCTCAAGGCTAGAGCTCTACCACTTGAGCCTCAGCACCACTTCTGGCTTTTTTTTTCTATGTAGTACCGAGGAATTGAACCCAGGTCTTCTTGCCTGCTAGGCAAGCACTCTACCACTAGGCCAAACTCCCAGCCAGTTTCATACTTTTTAACAGAGACAGGAAGTTCCTTATTTCATAGAAAGTGTGGAGATGTATGTGATGATGTCTTGCAATGCGTGGCCTGGTGCAGGGCAGAAGGACCCAGATCAAGCTCGTGGTCCTGGGTAAACGTGGCTGAGTAGCACCACCTTGCAGGACCATTCAGGGAACCAAAGCTACAAATGTCTCCCAACATCTGGCATTTCCAGCATCTGGCATTTCCTCATTGCCTTAGAGCTGCTGCTGTGCTGGGAACCCAGCTCCCACACAGCACTCGTCCAGCCGTGAAGGGGCTGAGAAGCAACTCCTGTACCTTCCAGCTCTGGCAGCCTGGTGACCAGGGGCGTCACCATGGAGGGGGTCAGATGTCTTCCTGCATCCTGCTTGCTAGGCAAGCACTTTAACCACTAGGCCAAACTCCCAGCCCAGGCGGCTGCGATCTTGAAAGTCAAGGCTCTGCCACCTGCCTCCCAGCATTGATTCCTTGCAATCCTTCCTGATTGGGCTGTGGAGACATCTTTGGGGTTTCTGCCCATCTGGCAAATCTCAGATACTGTCTGGATCCAACCAACGACATAGCTGCAAGTGGGCAGCCTGGACCAGGGGAGAGGAAATACAAACCCCAGCTCTCCACAGCTCATTCTCATCGCTGGACACTCAGAAAGCCACGCCCTATCCCCAAGCCTCTCTGGAAACTTTGGCAGCTTTATCTGTACAGGGGAGGGGAAAAGTCTGGGATGGGCGGGGAATATCAGGAGAGTGGTTCAGAGAAGGATGGGAAACACCCCATGGGACCCCAGCCCTGGCTATCTCAAGAGCACTTACTGTTGTCCCAGGCTGCAGCTAGCCAGCGTCAGTGGCTTCCAGCCTAGACCCATCTTGAGCCTGCTGGGTGACCTTTTCTGACCTCAGTTTCCCTGTCTGTGAAATGGGAAGCTAAATGCAGGCTAGTGCATGGTTAGGAAGTGGGGTTTCCAGAGCAAGGCTCATGACCTCCCTAAGCCACAGAGCCGCGCCCTCCCGCAAGTGTCTAAGAATTTGGCTGTGAGTATTTCATTTATCATCCTGAGGCTTACAGGTACCAAGGCCGGCAGGCGGATTACTCAACAGGCTTATTACACTCCTTAGTGACTAATAGATTCTTCTTCTGTTTGTGTTTTAAAGCCATAGCAATAACATTGGCTCTCAGTAAGTATACTGAAATCACCATTATTCAGCCCGCCCCTACCTACATAATAAAACAGAGCCACAGAAACATCTCTCCTTAGCAAAAGAGGGCCCAGGCCTCTCCGAGCAGGGCCGGTAGCCTGCACGAGGAAGCTGGTGTATTGTGGGGGGAGGGCATGGATTTATGAACCGCTGAGAATCATACAATGAGATCATCTCTTCGATCCCTTCCAGCTCTGACCTACATAATGGATCTCCTCAAAGGGAGGGCTAGGCAGATACCATCTTTGCTTTCAAAGGTTGAGTGTGCGGTTAAGAGCCCGCCTGAGAGGCAGACAGCCTGGCTTTAGGTCCTGGCTCTACCTTCTGCTGGCTGAATGACCTAGGGGAAGCCATATCTTCTCTCTGCTCTTGCTTTCTTGTTTAAAAAGAAGAGGGAAAAAAAAGAAGGGACAAGAAAAGGATGACCTTCCACTTGAGAGAGATGGTATTGGAGGAAGTACTGTGAAAGAAGCACTCACTACATAATAAGTGCTCAGAGAGGAGTTGTTGATGGTTGATTCATGTTGAGCCCAGGACAGTGAGCAGGAGGTCAGCTGGATGCAGAGGTTTGGGACTGACAGCCGAGGGAGTCATAATGGACGCATCAACACCCGAGCACATTGCTCAGAGGGGTAAACTGAGGGTCACTGTCAGAGCACAAGAGACACTCTGTCCAGTTTATCTGTCAAAATTGCAAGGAACAAAATATCCCCGGATTACACAGCAACCTCCTGAGACCCCAGGGTCTGTCCATCCTACAAAATTACTCATTGCTTATTGCTAAATTCTTCAGAGGGAGAAAGTAGGGGCTGCCTCCCAGAGCAGGGAGAGGGAGGGCGGAACTTTCCATGGTTGTCTGACTCCCCCTCCCAGGCCTCAGTTCAAAACTCCTTGGCTTCTTCAGGGTCCACTTCTCTCCGGCCACAGGCAGGAGAGCCCTACGTCCCTAACAGCTGCAGGCTCTCTTTCTTCCTTCTGTGACTCTTTTGCCTGTGGGTCCAGTGGCCCCTACTCTCCACTGAACTGATTTTCTTAGACAGCATCACTGTCACCTCACACACGGAAATAAGCCAGGGTAGTAGATGGTGAGCTGGTAAATGTTTAACAGTCATTTCTCTGAAGGAAACAAAAATGTTGATTTATATCATTTGCCAATTTCCGTGGTATAAATATTTCTTTCATGGCTGATTTCCAAATACCTACATGACAACCCTGACCTAGAGCTAAAAAGTCTTCTTGTGACACCAACTCCAGTATATCATCGGATGAAATGAAATCTAGGGAAAGTAACTTCTGCTAAAGATTCATACGTCCCTGGTTTTCCGCTCAGGCTCTACTCTAGAAGTACATGAATGCTAAATGCAGGCTTGCCATCATGGTAACTTCTGTGTGTGAGGGTGGGGCTAAGTGTGCCAGCTGCTCCTCAATATCCTCAGAAATGTGAAATGGTGATTTTGTGAAATGGTTCAGTAACGTTCTCCACAAAGGATATTCTTTCCTGGGCTCAAGGCTGTTGGGTTTGTGGAAAACTCAAGGTTTATAAGAACCATATACAGGGGTTGGGAGTGTGGCCTAGTGGGAGAGTGCTTGCCTAGCATGCACAAAAGACCTGGGTTTGATTCCTTGATAACACATCCATAGAAAAAGGCAGAAGTGGTGCTGTGGCTCAGGTGGTAGAGCACTAGCCTTGAGAAAGCCCAAGGACAGTGCTCAGGTCCTGAGTTCAAGTCCCAGGACCGGCAAAAAAAAAAACCAACAACACGCACAAAATAGTTTATATAAAAGAGACGTTAAGCCACAGGCTTTTCATTCCCTCACATGTTCGGTAACGTTCCCACTCCCAAAATGCCAGTGGAAACTCCCAATCATGGGACACCCAAAAGGCATGCCCACCGACTTCTACACAGCCCCTCAGTTCGGTAGTCAGAACCTGTTGGGAACTGCCATTCCCCAAGCACATTCTTAACCCCAGAAGCCACTCTCCAATACCCTGCCACTGAGGACATTGTTAAGTTGCGCATGTAGTTCCTTCCAAATTATAATGGGTCCACCAGCGATCATCCATCCATCCATCTACCAAACATCCACCTACCCACCATCTCTGTATCATCCATCCATTCACTATCCACCCACCAACCCACCAACCACTCAACCATCCTTTTATCCAGCATCTATCTTTCCACGGTCTACCAACCATCTATCCAGCATCCAGCCAGCATCCAACCCTCCATCCACCATCTATCCATCCACCTACCCACCGCTCATCCATCTGTCCATCCTCCATCCATCATCTGTCCATCTGTTCATCTACCCATCCACCTATCTCTTTTAGCCATGCCCAGTACTGGCAGCTAAGGTCCCAGAACAAAGCCAGGTTGACCCCTGGGAAAATGGGAATCCACTGCATAGGTAGAATACACAGAGCATGTTAGTGTGTATGCCAAGTGACACAATAGAAGTGTGTCTTTAGCCAGTATAAAGGTGAAAAGAACTAGCTTTGATCTTGAACAGATGACTTCAATTCCCACCTGGACAAGTACTTCAGGAGTGGACTTCAGTTCTTTCAAATATAAAATCAAGGAAATAGCCAGATGTTGGTGGCTCATTCTGGATTCACAGCAAGCTGAGATTGAAGGATCACAGTTCATAGCCAGTCTGATCAGAAAAGTCTATGAGACCATTAACCAATTAAATACCAACATCAAGACATGGAGGTATGTCTCAAGTGGTAGAGCATCAGCCTTGAGTGAAAAATGAAGAGAATGCCAGACCCTGAGTTCAAGTGTGGCGCACGCGCGTGCACACACACACACACACACAGGTAAAAGCCTAACATCTCAGGACTACTGTACTTAGACATTGGGATGAAGACGAGCCACCCCCATTCCTGGGCACTGGTCTCAGAGAGTCCAGATGTTCTGTCCCGCCTCCTTCCTCGTGGATCTGTGTAGCCGGCTGCTGACACTGGTGGTAAAGAGCCTCTCTGTGGCAGTGGGTTGGACAGGATTTTGCTAATGGGATGATTTCTAGATGGTCCTGAACTTCCCAGACCAAAATTCCCTGTTCCCAGGGTTGTCCCAGACTCCTGTTTATGCCCCTCTTGGCTGGGGTGACCACATCTGGGTGGGGTGAGGGTCGGTCAGCAGCCACCAGGATCTCCTTGGGACCCTCGTCCCGCCAGATGGCCAGGGATACGAAGGCGTGCACAATCCTGACCCTGACCCCAGGATGCCGCAGTCTGGTTGCAGAAGGTGGTGCTTGCCCACCTTCGGCTTATCCGTGTTGTTCTCCAGTGACTTTGTTAATGGTCATCCTCCTGGCCCAACACCCCAGCCACCTCTGTCCTGCTGACCATCTCCTCTGGGCCCCCTGGCAGACCCCATGATCCTGCAGAGGGAAGCTCCGGCCCGGCTCCAGTGTTCTTGGCTGCATTATGTCCCCTTGGGGAGAAGGAAATTGCCCTGCTCCCCTTTCCTCCTCCAGCCCCAGTATGATTCTATTTTGTAGCCCCACAGCCTACAAAATAGCAAACAGCTGCTGTGACCATGGGCTGCCCAGACCCCAGGGGCCTGGGGGAAGCAGGCCAACGGGAACTTGGAGAAAGAGCTCTTAATAACATACCTTCCCCAAGCTGCTTCCAAAGAAACTTCTCCTCACAAATCATTCCATAAACACTTAGCAGGCTCTCAGGAAAGCGTGCACAGCTCTCACCCGGCTATTAGGAGGCTCCTCACAAGTAAATTGAGACCAGGCAACGGAGGCCTGCGCCAAATCCCCCTTCCTGCCCTCTTCCCATGTGGCCTCCTCCTCCCCCACTCCGAGCACTTCAGCTCCTAGGGCAGGGGTCTCCTGTGATGTGCTGGGCTTCTCCTCAGGCTCTGGTCCTCTCTTCCTGTTGGGCAGAGGATTCCCCCTATTTCCCTGGAAGCCTGCCCCCTCCCCCACCCCAGCTGCTAGGTTTCCAGGGCTTCTCCTGGCTGTACAGAGGCCTAAATCCTTCTGTGATTTCTAAGGGTCACAGATAGCGTCAGGCCAGGCCCTGACAGAGTAGGTCAATCCACAGCCCTGCTCTGTCCCAAGCATCCCTCAGCGGAGGCTGCTGGTGCCTCTCAGGCTGGGGCGACTCAGCAGGGAAAGAAGTTCAGGTTCATCCAAGTCACGAGCTGGAAAACCCCTCCCATCCAACAATCCCCCTCCAGGGAGAGAGCATTGTGCAACTCGCTCTGAGCTGGCTGATATCCAGCTGCAAGGACTGGGGAATGACTTGATGTTGACACGTTTTGTCTCTGGGTTTGCAGCTTGCTGGGGGTAATGACGTTCATTAGGGTCTTTGAGAACAGTGGCATGGGCTGGCACTCCAGTCATCATTCTCCCTCATCAATGGCTTGGAAAAGATTGCAAGAACGATCTCTCCCTTTCCTAGCTTTGAAAACCACAACCATAACAACGAAAAAGCTCTGGTACAGGCAGAAATGATTGGTGAAATAAATCAAGCATTCCGATGAAAAGAAAGCCAGTGTAGATGGGCGGGCACTGCAGGGAACTGTGGATGGGCTTGGAGAGGTGCACCCAGGCTGTGGACCCAGATCTTGGGTCCAATTCCAGCCTAGCATTTACTGCAAGGCTGGACCTAACCTCAGTTCTTCCGCTTGAAAATGGAAGCAAGTCCTGCTTATGCCAGAGAGGGGCCCACTCCCCACCTTCACCCTCATCTATGGTCAGGGGAGGCCTCTGAGGAGACCCAGAGCCCTGGGGTTGAGTCATCTATGGCACCAGATGTGGCCCTCTGTCCATTCCAGCAGTTCAAACATAGGATGCAGGGTGAGTCCTTCTTTGAATGTATTTGGGGAGATTTTTCTAGATACCAGGCCCTCAGCAGAATGCTGGGGCAAGGCCAAGAAGAGGACAAGCATAAAAGGATAAGCAATAAATTGTGTTGTAACAGCAGCAACAATGTCCCGAAGTCAAAAACTGCAGGGCCTGGCTACTCAGGAGGCTGGGATTTGAGGATCATGTTTCAAAGCCAATCCAGGCAGGAAGGTCCATGAGATTCATGAAATTTCCAATTAACTACCAAAAAGGCTAGAAATGGAGGTGTGTCTCAAGTGGTAGAAAGCTAGCCTTAAAACAAAAGAAAACAAAAAAAACCAGCCAGGAACACTTCCAGGTCCTTAATTCAAGCCCTAGGACTGTCACCCCTCACCCCACCCTCCAAAATACTGTAGGGCAGAAATCAGAGATCAGAAATCAGAAGTTAGATTCCAGGCTCAAAGCTGCAGGGAACCAGAAATCTAGGCCCAAAGGCCTCAACAAGAAGAAACTAGTGGCAGAGAGACCTACTTAGCACTATTTGTGTGTGTGTGTGTGTGTGTGTGTGTGTGTGTGTGTGTGTGTGTGTGTGTCTACTGGGGCTTGAACTCAGGTTCTAAGAGCTCTCTCTTAGCACTTCACTCAAGGTGGGTGTTCTACTGCTTGAGCCACAGTTCCAACTTTTTGGCGATTGTTAATAAAAGCCTCATGGGCTTACCTGCCCAGCCTGGCTTTGAACTGAGACCCTCAGAAGCCTGTTGAGTAGCTAGGCTTATAGGTGTGAGCTCCCAGCTCCCAACTCCCAGTTCGCTTTGCTTTCTTCACTACAAATCCCCATCCCAACTCTTTAACTTACAGACAGGATCCCAAAGTCCAGAAAGGTGAAAGTTCATTACCTGACACGTCTTAGAGGAAAGAAGGGCCAACCCAGAAATTCAGGATTGCACCTATGGTCAGCTTTAAAATAAAATGAGAGAAAAAAAAAATCCCTTGTCTAGGCCTATAACTGAGGAATCAGCTCTGGACACCCGTCATAGTGAGCATCACCCCAGCTGTGTTCTAGGGGACTCAGGCAAGACTCCACAGTCTCATCTGAAGCCTGTCTTCTTAGGGATCTACATCTCCTCCACCAGTGCCTGCCCCTCTGTGCTTAGCATGGTCTGCAGACATCTCAGCCCTTACATCTCTTGGGTCAGGGGACTGTTAAGGAGAAAGTCCTTAATATATCCCACTTGGCCTTACATGGCATGTTTCATCCAGCACTCGCAAGCCTGCTGCCACCTCCAGGCTTTGGTTTATTTGTCCTTTCCCCCAGAGAAACGCTTTACCCTGCTTTGTGAGTGAGTGTATGTGTGCATGCATGTGAGTACTGGGTCTCGAACTTAGGGCCTCTTACTTTAGCTTTTTTTGCTTTATGCTGGCGCTCTGCTATTTGAGATATACCTCTATTTCTGTCTTCTTGTTGTTTAATTGGAGATAAGAGTTTCACAGATTTTTCTGAACTGGCTGGCTTCAAATGTTGATCCTCAGATTTCAGCTTCCTGAGTAGCTAGAATTATAGGCATGAGCACCCAGAGTCCCTTGCTTCTGTTGGGTCTTCCCATGCTCCAGGGAAAGCCTGCCAAGCTAGACCTTCACTTCTTCCCAAGACCTTACCTTATCTTCCAGGAAGATGACACAAGAAAGAGGAGGAAAAAAAAAAGAAAATTTTTCATCCTGGAAAACCTGGCCCTGGAACATCACCATTATGCTACCAGAAGCCAGTTACATTTCCTCTCCCAGACTCAATTTTCTAAGCTACAAAATAGGGCTAGTAATCCTTATGTATAAACTTATTATGATGGTTAGATGAGATGTGGATGCAAAAGTTTTTGTAGGGTCAGGCATAGTGGCTCATTTCTATAATCCCAGCTACTCTGAAGGATCACAGTTCAAGGCTAGTGCAGGCAAAAACTTAGTGAGATTCTATCTAAACAAAACAAGTTGAATGTTGATATGGAGGCTGTAGGTAGGAAGGCTACACTCCAAGGCTGGTCCTGGAGAAAAACTGAGATTCAATCTGAGAAATATTGCAAGCAAAAGGTACTAGGGGCATGCCTCAGAGGGTAGGGTGCTTGGCTAGGAGGCACGAGGTCCCGAGTTCAAATTCAAATACCACTGGAAAAAGTTCACTACTTTTTTAACAGTTTATTTCAATAAATATTATTTTTATGATCAGAAACGCATAGGTATTGTGTCTTTGTGTTATTTCCCAAGAGTGTCCTCCTTTGGTCTCACTGTGTATAAATGCTTAGAGTCCTGTATAATTTATCATGTCCTGGTGTGTTTTAGATCTAGCTTCCACATATGAGAGAAAGCATGCACCGTTTGTCTCTCTGAGCTTGGCTTTCCTCACTTAACATGATTTGTTCTAGGTCCGTCTTACAAATGACATCATGTTAGTTTTTCTAATGGCTGTGTAAAATTCCATTGTGTATAAGTACCACATTTTTTTGATCCACTCATCCATTGTAGGGCATCAGGGTTGTGTTTTGATAACTTGGCAATTGTGAATAATGCAGCAATGAGCATGGATGTGCAAGTGTCTTTACAGTGTCCCAGCGTGTGATATTCTGAGTAGATGCCAAGGAACGGATATGGTTGTAGGGAAGATCTATGTTAGGGTTTTTTTTGTTGTTGTTTTGTTTTGTTTTGTTTTGAGGAACATCCAGACTGCAATGCAGAATAGTTGTTCTAGTTTACATTCCCATCAAAAGTGCAATAGGATTCCTTTTTCCTCACATCTCCACTAATATTTCTTGTTGTTTGAATTCATAATGTTGGTCAGCCTGACTGGGGTAAGTTAGAATCTCAGAGTCATTTTGCTTTGCATTTCCCTTATGGTGAGGGATATTGAGCATTTCCTCATGTGTTTCTTTGCCATTCTTACCTCTTCATCTGAGAAGCCCCTCCTAAGTTCCCTTGTCCATTTAGTAATTGGCTTATTAGCTAGGGGAGGGGTTTGTTTTTTTTTTCAGCTCCTTGTATGTTTTGCTTATTAGGACTTTGTTGGCTATATTGCTAGGAAAGATCTTCTCCCAATCAAGTTCGCTATTCTTGACCTAGTGCTGTCAGGATAGTATTTATTATCAATGATCTCATTGTCATATAATGACAAACACTGGCTTAAACACAAGAAGTATTGACTCATGTCACCAAAAATTCCAAGGGTATGAGAATTTCAGGCATAACTTCAGCCAGGGACTCAAGTTTTGTCCTCAGAACCTGTCTGTCTATCTCTGAATCCCTCTGCTTTCCATATTTACTTCACTTACTCTCCATGTGATAGAAAGAAAAGTACAGTTAACTCAGGTTCAGGTCCAGCTTCCACCCCCCCCCCAAAAAAAGTTTCTTTTCTCAGTAGTTCCAATATGTATTCAAATATTTAATCTCATTACTTCTGTGGGCCACATGTCACTTCCTACACAAAGCCCTGTGACAGAACCGATGTGATGTTTTGACTGGCAAGGCCTACATCTCACCATTAGCTCTAGGATGGGGAGATGGGCCCGAATTATCTGAAATACATGAACCAATAAGTAGGGAGGAGTACAACAGTTCACCCCTTTGCTAGACTGCCTGTGTCAGTATACAAACAGCACCTTTCCATTCCTCCCTTCCCCAAAATAGAAGACACAGCCAAAACTCATAATTACGGAATTCAGAGCTCTGGAAGCGTTATAGTCTTTTCTTTCAAAGTTAGATGTGTACTCGTTTTGGAAACTGAGATTTATTTTTAAAATTTTTATTATAAACATGATATACAAATGGGTTACAGTTTCATAAGTCAGATGAAGAGTACATTTCTTTTTGGACAATGTCACCCCTTTTCTCACTTTCCCAGTTATTCCCTCCTGCACCACCCATAAATTATATAGTTCATTTCAACCAAGTGACTAGTGAGGACTACTGCATTTGTTCATCATTTGTCCCTCTGTTTCTTTGTCCCCCTCACTCTTCTCAAGACAGATGAACAAACAAGACAAAAAGAAAGCAAGACCAAACCAGCAAGATATGTTCTTTTATTTATTTATATTTATTTTTTAGATGTGTTCTGGCAGGCCCACTATCTCCAGCTGAATAACGACCCCCACCCCCACTCCCCGCCAACATACCATAGCTTTCCATTGGCAGTGACATACTTTGGTAACAGAGGGAAAAAAAATCCTATTTGAAAGAGGGAAGAAAAGAGAAGAAGACATGAGATTCCCAGCCTAGATGGTTCATCAGTTCCTGAAGAAAGATAGTTAATAAAGCCTCCAGGTCGTAGCGGGAGACTGGCTTGCTTGACGGAGGGTAGAATTCCCAGCCTGAGATATACACACCCTAATCCCGGCTACCTGTGCCTATGTTATGTTACATGGCAAAGGGGAATTAAAATCACAGATGTCATTAAAGGTTGTATATTAATCCATTTCCCATTACTATAATGAAATACCAGAGGCTGGGTAACAAAAGAGAGAGAGAGAGAGAGAGAGAGAGAGAGAGAGAGAGAGAGAGAGAGAGAGAGAGAGAGAGAGAGGGAGAGAGAGAGATATTTAAATCACAGATTCGAAGAGTAGCATGTTGCAGTATCTGATGAGGCCCTCCCCCTCCCCCGCTCCCACCCCTACTCACATCAACTCAGGATGAATGGCCCCAATAGGGAACATCTGAGGGCAGACTGGACAGCAGAGAGGGGAAGAGCCAGTAATGACCTCCCATAGGCCCTGCCTCTTAAAGATCCACCATAACTGGGCCTAGCTCCCAATACATGAGCCCTTGGGAGACACATTCAGACCCAATCCAAACCACAGTACGTTGCTTATTAGTCAGTTTCACACGGGGAGACAACTGTGGATTACCTGTAAGTGTCCTCAGAAGTGGCAAGGGGATGGGGCCAGTGGCTCACCCCTATAATGCTAGCTCCTCAGGATGCTGAGCTCTGAGGATAGAGGTTCAAAGCCAGCCCAGGCAGGAGAGTCTATGAGACTCTTAATTCCAACAAACTACCAGAGAACTAGAAATAGCATTGTGGCCCAAAGTGGTAGAGTGCTAACCTTGCGTGAAAAAGAGCAGGGAGAATGCCCAGGCCCTGAGTTCGAACCCCACAACTGACCCCCCTTCCAAAAAAAGGAAGGGAGGGAGGAAAAGGAAGGCAGAAGCAAAGCAGATGTTAGAATACAAGAAAGACTTGATCAACCACAGCTCTGAAGAAAGAGAGAGGAGTCACAAGCCTAGGAATGCAGCAGCCTCTAGAGGCTGGACAAGGCAAATGACAGGCCCTCCCCAGAGGCCCAGAAGGGAATGCAGCCCATGGACACTTTGATTTTTAGCTCAATAAGACCCATTTTGGATTTCTGGCCTAGAGAAAAGTTAGATAATAAATGTGGGCTGTGCTAAGGCACTAAGTTCGAGATCATTTGTTCTGATAGCTCTAGAGAGTTGAAACAGATAACAAGACAATCAAGATCCTGCCAGGACTCCTTTTGATCATCTGTCCCCCTTCTTACGAAGTTGATATCTGAACTCAGAGCCTTACACTTGCGGGGAAGGTGCTCTACCACTTGAACTGCATCTCCAACTCTCTTTTAAATTTTGTTTTAAATGAAGTTCTCATGGCTTTGCACAGACTGGCCTCATATTGTGAGTCTCCTGCCTCTGCCTCCCAAGTAGCTAGGAGGACAGGTATTACCCTTGATCCTATTTTGATGCCTCTGGCTGGATATTGAACAGATGTAGCCATATTTGGTTCTAACATTCTTAGGAATGGGGTGTGATCAGCCTCAGGTGAGAGAAGAGAAAACAGATTGGGATAAAGGCCAAGTTATCTAAAGCCAACCAGCTACAGGAAGGGGAAGCCAACATGTAAATCTTCATCTGCCTGACTTCCCCTGCCCCACAATACCCTTGCTCAGTGGGTCCTCACCTCACCTCTGGAGCTTTCTAGTAAGGAGGGAGAGGTTCTTGCCCTGCAAGGCTCCAGACCTCTCTGCAAGGTTCCCATATGTGACTCAGCCCAATGGATAGTGGCTAGAATATCTGTGGGTCTGCCATAATAAATGAGACGCATGGCCTTGTCAGAGGCTGAAGTCAGGTTTCCCCCTTCCCTGGAGGGCAGGGCCACTTCTTTCTTCCCCCAGCCTTTGGCTTAAGGCAAAGGGTATTGCACTGCACCAGCCCTCACCATTTGTATTAAGTGGAGGAAATGTGGGACTTTATCTTTTAAGGATTTATTCTTTTCTCTGTTGTCGCCTCCACTCTCATCTGATACAGCAAAGTCCCAGGCTGGAAAGGCAACTCAGACTCCGCCGAACTCAGACTCCTCCGATTTCTTCCTGACAAATGTGAAATGGGATGGGGACCCCAGAGGAGATAAATAGATCCCTAAAAATGCTTTGTGTGCAATTTGGAGCTGAGAGTCAGTTCACACAGAGATAGGGCTCTTGGGGGGGGACACTCCAGGGCTGTCCCAGCCAGCTGACAAGCAAAAACAGCTGCCTCCCTGCTCCCCAATACACAGGACCCTCACAGAGGCCCAGGCCACGCCCCCTGACTAAGTGGGAATAGTCAAGGGTCCCAGAGCCCAGCAGAAAATCAAACTGAAGAGGCCAGATGGCTAGGGGTAGACCTAATCTAACCCCTTCATTGGCCCAGAGAAGGTAAAGTAACTTTCCAAAAACTAAACAGAAAACTCAGGACTTCTGCCCCATCAAGACTATTTCCCAAGGGTAAAATGCAGGCCTGATGAGAAGCTCAAATGAGACAGCAAGTGCTAAGTAGACAGGAGAGGGAAATAGAAACTGCCCACCATGGACTGAGTATATGTGCCAAATGTTGGGCTAAAGGCTTGACAAGCCTCTTCTCATTTCATCCTATAACACCGTGAAGATTAAGAAACGGATGGATTTTTTTATGATATTGGCCCTGTGCTTTCTAGACAGTTCTACTACTTGCGCCAAGGCTCCAGCCAAGGCTGGCCCAGACTGCAATCCTAAGCTGAGACAACAAGTACATGCCATCAAGCCCAACTTTTTCCTGACAAACTTTCTCCCAGGCTAGTGTTTTTAGTCTCGTGATCAATTAGAATCATAGACATGAACCATGCACCCAGCTTGAGAATCCATATTTTAATGGATTGGTGGTTCCATAAAAGTGATTGAGTTGTGTGTGTTTTAGGGTATATTTTATTGTTACGACTGTTTGCTTCAGTGCTCAGAGAGGTTAACTTTTTTTTTTAAGATCACCGTTGTTGGAGGGTGGCAGAGCTAGACCTTGAACTGCTTGACCACTGGACCTATAGCCATTCCTCTCACCACATGTTAGCATTTCTGTGACCCAGACCATCCTCTTTCCTAATTTGCTGGACAAAAGCCCAAGGGAGTAACTGGAGGCTGAAAGCTCCACAGGGCTAAGGAGTCTTGATGCAGGACAGATGCAAGCCCCAGCTTATCAGTTAGACTTTGTGCAGTGCACATCATGAAGCCCCGTGGACAATCTTGACTGGGGACCAGGACGGGCAGGAGATACATCACGGCCTGGTGGGATTTGGTCCAGAGGGCATTCCTTCCTGGGCACCACTGCCTTTTCCTACCTGGGCATTTCTGCTGTCTGCTCTGTCGGCTGCTGTTTTGGTGTAGATTCCTCAGCTACAGGGACCTTGGCCACTCAGCAAAAGTTCAGTGGCGATCCTCTCTGTGGCAGGCCCAAACAGAGAGGGTTCAGCCCATCCCTGCCCCTGGGCAGCCCCAGGGCATCTGGCACTTGGCACACAGGTGTCCCCTCCCCAAAGCAAGAATGAGTCTTCATAGAAATGCAGATCCCAGGGGTGGATCTTCCTGACCCTTCAGCCCCTGCACGCCCTCCAGGGAGTCTTCCTCCAAAGTGTGATCTTCCTGCAGCTTGGCTGTCCCTCTCCCCGCATCCCACACCCTGTCCTTGCTTCTCCACTGCCTGCCCTCTGCCTCTAGCACAGGCAGGAGCTGGAGGGGTCCCCGAGGCCACACCTGCCTGGGAGTGTGGGTTTGGGCTATGTGTGTGGGAGTGTGTGCAAGACCTGGCCTCCGAGCCAGGGCAATGGGCCTTGAAGTGCACGAGAGCATTCCTTGTCAATGTGACGTGACCAAAGGAGTCCCTGGGGAAGGGAGGGAGAGAGGGGTCATGGGAGAGAGGGGCAGCTCCTCCCATGTAATCCAAGGCTGAGCCTTGGAGAAAGGCAGACTAAGGCAAGAGAAGCTCAAAAAGACCCAGGAACTTATCCAAGGTCACACAGCCACCTTGCAGCTCCATCCTGCATCTCCATCCCAGGCTCCCTTTATTCCCCTCCTCCCCCCCCCCCCCACAGCCTCTCTAGAGCTCACTCAGGTACGCTCGGGGAGGCAGGAGGCCAAGGCTGCCAAGTGCACTGAGGCGTTGGTGTTGGCAGTGACGACTGAGCTGCTGTCTGCTGGGAGGGGTCACGGTCTGCAGACACCACGGTCTGTTGGCTCTGGGAGCAGGATGAACTGGGGAGGCCCACCTGGGCAACACAGGCCTGGACTGGGGGCCTGAGTGAGTAGGGGACGCCCAGCAGCACTGGAGAGGCAGCAGAGGTGCACAGGCCCTCCTGTCCCCCCTTCCTGCTGGAGGGTGGGAGGGGCTGGATGAAGAGTGGGCAAGGGTTGTTTGGGGGAAGGGGAGAGGGGCCCTCCAAGGCTAAAGCAGCCTTTTCCAGTCCTCTAGGAAGATGGAGAGCTGACAGGAGTGGAGTAGTCACATTCCTGAGTTCAGATCTCACCCGTTTGTGACATGGGGCAAAGTGCAGCACGTCATTGTGCATCAAGCATCCCATCCACAAAATGGGCTCATGTGGCCATTGGTCCCCAGAGAGCTGTGAAGATGATCTAACCCTAACTCGAAGAGCCATGTGGCTGGTGGGGCTAGGAATTAGACCCTGATTCCTCTCACTAGAGGTATAGCACGGACCTCATCCAGAATCCCACCCCCCATCCCTCCCCTCTCTGGCTTCCATCTTTCTGTCTACAAGGAGCAGCTCAGCTACTGTCTCCAAGTGTGCCCTGTGTCCCTCGAGCTACTGCAGGGTTCTAAGGGCTACCAGCAGGGGCAGGATCCCCACCCCTCCCCAGGCCATAATAGTGGGGGTGCACTTATGGGTGGGGGGTGGAATGGTATCGTCCTGTCACATGGCTCCCTGAGGCAGGGGGTACAGGATGAGGACGTAAAATCTAGCTGCTTCCCAGATCAGTGTGTGTGTGTGTGTGTGTGTGTGTGTGTTGGTTCTAGGTCTTGAACTCAGGGCCTAGGCACCAACCCTGAGCTTTTGTGCTCACAGCTTGTCTTCCAGTATTGTTGGTAGTTAACTGGAGATAAGAGTCTCATGTACACTTTCCTATTTGAACTGGCTCCGAACTTCGATCCTTAGATCTCTGCTTCCTGAGTAGCTAGAATTACAGATGTGAACCACTGGTGCCCAACTAACTTCTATTTAAAAACGAACATGACAGCAGTTAGCTCTTGGGCGTGGGTTGCCAAAGATCACAATGTGGTTTGGGACTACACAAGTAAGTAAGGGCTTCCATTCTACCTTTGCTACTTAATGCTGGGTGACCTTGAGCAGCACAGCCACAGTCTCTGTGCTTGCATTTCCTCACGTGTGAAGTGGGGCTCACAGCCCCCGCTACAGGAGGATGAGGTGGTATTCAGAGGATTCTGACTCCTTCCCCACCTATGACTCAATCCAACCACCTTGCATGTGCACTGGTGCATGGAGAGGCCCTGGTATGGGCCGGGGACCCACAAAGTCGAACCTCAGTCTTACTTCCCATGAGCTTCAGGGGCCCCCGGGAAGCCATAGCTGTGGCCTCAGATGTTGGGAAAAGGGAGGGTTTTGTGCTGGAGATGCAAGAGGTGATGTTCTTCTTAAAGTGCTGCTATTGGGTAACCACTGTAGTATGACTCTGTATAATCCTGTCGTATGTTTTCAATGCTCTACAGTTATAGTTTTTTAAAGATTTAGTAAATCATCTAAAATCATCTCAAATATGACCGCCAATCTACCAGACTTCACAAGGTGCATTTGAGCTCGATCAAACCATTTCCTCTGGACAATCAACAGTCATTACAGTCATTCCACGGAGCCTAGAGCTGGTTGTTGTTCCAAGGACCTCCCCTCTCTGCCACTAACCCCCCCCCATATCTCTAGTGATGCAGGCAGACGTGACAACTGGCCTCCTCTGCCACCCCCCCCCCGCCCCTGCTCCCAGGTGAGAGCCATTCTTCCCTTTGCTCCTATCCTGGGTGGCCTGCAGGCAGGCTGAACCCCAGATGGCAAATATTTGCTGACCAAGGGAATGCATTGTCCCTGAGGACCGTTTAGCAGGTGTCTGTGCACCCACAGGTCAGAGGAGGGGCAGTGACTGGGGAAGGAATGGCCTGTGAAGGGCCCAGCTCATGGGTATCCAGCCCCAGCCCAGGTCATGTTCAAGGTTGAGGGAGAAGACCAGATTCACAGTGCTTCAAAAGCAAAGATGTCATCAAAGGGTGACTGTTCTACCGCTGTGTCTGAGCTGGACATGAAAAGGTGAGGCCAGGTCCGAAGGGCAGGGTAGGGGATGGGAAAGCCATGTCCACAGGGACCAGGGCAGAGGCTGAGCATCTGAGGTGGGGGGGGAATGAGACATACCAGGGCCAGGTGCGGGGGGGGGGGTTGTAGAGTGTGCTGGACAAAGGCCCCATGGTGCCCTGGTACCACCCCTGAATCTGAGACCCCTTGTACTCAAGTCAGGCTTTGCTGCTCGCCCCAGGCTGCTCTTGGAGGAAGCCAGCCCTGTCCACATCGAAGTAAATATGGTCATAGGACAGCAAGAGCTAGTGATTCATGCTGGAATCCTAGCTCCTCAGAAGGCTGAAAACTGGAAATCCTGTTTTGAAAACAGCCCAGGCAGGAAACTCTGTGACTCTGATCTCCAATTTACTAGTAAGAAGCAAGAATCCCAAGCCCTTGGTGACAAAGGTAGATAAAGAGTCCAAGCCCTGCTCAAGCCTCAAAAAGTAAAACAAAGCAATACCCAGTGCCGACAGTTCAAGCCTGTAATTTTAGCTGCTCAGGAGGCTGAAATCTGAGGATCAAAGCTCAAAGCTAGCCTGGGCAGGAAAGGCCTTGAAAGTCTTATCTCCAACGAACTACCAAAAAGCTGGAAGTGGAGATGTGGTCCAAATAGGAAGCTTTGGGCAAAGAAAGCTCAGAGATAGTGCCAAGGCCCTGAGTTCAAGCCCCAGGACCAGCAGAAAATTAAGAAAGAGAGAGAGACAGGGGGGGGAGAGGGGGAGAGAGAGAGGGAGGGAGGGGGGAAGGAAGGAAGGAAGGAAGGAAGGAAGGAAGGAAGGAAGGAAGGAAGGAAGGATGGATCTGGGCACAGTGGCTCACATCTGTAATCCTAGCTACTCAGGAGGCTGAGATCTGAGGATCACAGTTCAAAGCCAAAGTCCATGAGACTCATTAACCACTAGAAAATGGGAAGTGGCACTGTGGCTTAAGGGGTAGGGTTGAAGAGCTCAGGGACAGCGCCCAGGTCCAGGGTTCAAGCTCCACCACTGACAAAAAAGAATAAAAGGAAGGAAAGAAGGAAGAGAAAGAAAGAAAGAAAGAAAGAAAGAAAGAAAGAAAGAAAGAAAGAAAGAAAGAAAGGACAGAAAGAGAAAGAAAGAAGGAAGGAAGGAAGGAAAGAAAGAAAGAAAGAAAGAAAGAAAGAAAAGAAAGAAAGAAAGAAAGAAAGAAAAGAAAGAGAAAGAAAGAAGGAAGGAAGGAAGGAAGGAAAGAAAGAAAGAAAGAAAGAAAGAAAGAAAGAAAGAAAGAAAGAAAGAAAGAGAGACAAAGCAAACAAATGAAAGGGGCTGGAGTGGGAGTAGTGGAGAAAGGTAGCTGAAGTGGTAGAATGCTTGCCTACTGTGCAGGAGACCCTGAGTTCAGTCTCCAGTAGTGGGAAGCAATGTCTTAACACAATACTGATCGTATCGTTAAGCACCTGCAAAGCCCATTAGGATTCTCAAGGTAACTATGCACCATGAAGATAGCCTTGATGCTTCCTGAGAGATGAGGATGCAGAAGATGGGGTATTGAGGATTCTTTCCACCTCTAAGCCCCTCTGGCTCGTCCTGTGCCACCACCATCCCCACAGCTAGCTGTCTGGGCCACTCCTTGTGCCAGAGTGGTTTGTCTTCTATAGATCTTAGAGCAGCTAGCAGGAGGTTTACCCACCAGTCCTTCAGGCAGAGCAGAGACCATGCCCTCCCTCCTGGGTGCCCACTCTGGGCAGGGGGAGCATAAGGCTCTTGTTGGCCTGCATAGAGGCCTGGCCTTGCTGAGGTACTCAGATTGTCCAAGAGTCCATGACTCAGAGGGGAGCTCATATAGTTCGCCATGCCTAGAGCCAGTGGGGCCCCGGGCCTTTCCTCAGCTGACGGGAGAGGCTGGAAGGGGAATGGAGGGTTCTTGCTGCAGGGAAAGGGGCCAGACATTGCACTCCCCACTCACCATCCCACATGAGGTCAGAGACAAGGGTCCCAGGTCTGGAGGCTTGGGATTTGTGGGTGTCTGAGGCAAGGCCCAGGCCTCTCAGAGTCTATGCCCGTGGCGTGTGAGACACCCTGTGTGTCCTTCAGACCGATGTAGCCTGGCACCATCCAGCCGGGCTGGCAGTGCTCCCGGTGGGAGGCAGAGGTGTGGTCTGCTCAGATAAGGGGTCCCCTGGCTCCCAAGCAGGATGGCAGTGGCTCCACTGGGTGATTGTGGAGACACCCTAAAGGCAAACCAGGAAGTCAACAACGATGATGCCAAGCCTTCCCGCTGTGCGATGGCAGACATGCCGGATGTGGCTGGGAGGGCTGTGCGGAGGGACTGGCTGGCTGTGCCCACCTGGATGGGGACTCTGCATATTAGCAGGGGCTGCTCTCTGGTACTTCATCCCAGCCTCCCCTGAGGTGGCAGCTGGGCCACCTAGAGGCTTTGCTGGGCTGTACCGGGAGGGACCTGATCCCACTTGCATGTGAACTTGGGGCTTCCTGGGCATCTCCGGAGGTCAGGACTTCCATGCACGCATCAGGGGTCTCTGACTCTATGACAGGGACCTGGGGGTTCACATCAGCAGGGCTCTGGGGCTGAACGGGTTCCAGGAAGGAGTTGGACTTTCATTGAGGCAGCTCAGCCTCAACTGTTCTTTAATCCCTCATCAGGACTAGGCCTCATCGTCCTCTGGCTCCCTGCCTCCCTACATCTGCCTTGCTCCTTCCTAAGGGGCACAGATCTCACCCCCAAGCAAAGAAGCAGTGCATTTTCCAGGGCAGCTCTCTGCTGGGGGTGGCCGAGAGGACATGGGTGGGGAGTGTCCACTTCTAGGGAGGCTCCAGGCAGGGTGAACAGTCAGACACCCTGTTGGACAGCAAGGCCTCCCTGGGGTGGCTCAAGGTCAAGGTGGAGTGAGGGACAGAGCTGAGAGGGCATTTGAATGCTTGCTGAGGCTGTGATGCTCTCAGTGTGGAGGTACAGAATAGGACCAAGATCAGAAGCAGAGATGCCAGATACTATGGCAGGGAGGTGGCAGGGAGGAGAATATTCCAGTGCTTGGACAGACGTTTGGGGAGGACCAGGGCATAAGGGTCCAAGATGGGAGTCAGAGCTTCTCACCATAGGTAGTAGTAAAGAAGGGTCCAGCAAAGAAGCCAATGGCTGTCTTGAGGTGTGGACAAGGCCACAGGCTATCACAGCCCATCTGAATGGGACCTCAGGTAGGGCTGATGGACAAGTGGGAGGCCTTCTCTTTTGGCTAACATGACTTTGCTCTGCCCTGGACCAAGGCTGGCACATAGCTTCTCCCTTCTCCCCAACATCCAGCACATATTGGCTCCTTTCCCCAGACTCCTCCATCCCAGAAGCCCCTCTCCCATATTCCTGGGATTCATCTCTAAGCCTTGGGAATCAGATCAAGAACTTTTCTTTCTGGTAGCCTCCCATTCTGGCTTTTCCAGTGTCTTGAAACTGGAAAACTCCAGTAACAGTGCATTATCGATGACTGGTCTGTGCCTCGTGAGCTGGGAAAACCTTGAGGTCTGGAACTCCTGTTTCCAGAATCCCCAGCACTGGTCCTAGAACAGTAGGCTTTCAATAAATGTAGACTGAGTGGTTAGACTGATGGGTGAATGGATGAGTAGATAGATGGGTGGATGGATGGTTAAGTGATAGATGAATAGGTGGGTGAATGGATAGATGGTTAGATGAGTGGATTGGTGGGTGGGTGAGTGGGTGGATAGATGGATGGATGGATGGAGAAATGAAGGGAGGATGGAGGGATGGGTGGGTGGATGGATAGGTGGATGGGTTGATGAGAAAGTAATTCAAGAGTTTTTTTTTAATGTGTGTGTGTGTGTGTGTGTGTGTGTGTGTGTGTGTATGTGAGCATATGATAGTATTATGCAATGTGACAATTGGAGGAGGGAGTTGTGAAAATGAGACAGCATATATGTTCAGCTCCCAGTGTATCAGAATCCCAGGAAGTGGCTCTGGACTGAAGGGAGGGGGCTCTAGTCCTCTCTGTGGCAGAAAACCCACTAGGGACAATAAGCAGGGGCCTTAGCAGATACCCCAGAATATCGTCTGAGGCAGAGGCTGGCGGCTGTTCCAATGTCAGTCCTTCTCTCCTAGCATAGCGGTGGCTCTACAGATTGGAGGACAGAGAGGCCATGGAACAAAGGTCTGGAGGAAGGGTCAAAGGGGGAGAATGAGGACAGGGAAGAGACAGGACACTACATGCTTCTCATAAATTCCTCACACCAGCTGTCAAAGAGGCAGGAGAGCATGCCAAGGGCATGCTACACGAAGTAGCAGAGCTAGACTTGGACTTGACCTCAAAGCCCTGGCCCTTTCCTTTCTGTGTGGGCTGCTGCCTCCAAAGGGAAGGTAAGAGGGAGACTGAAGCCATCTTGTCACCAAGCTACTGGCTCTGCCAAGTTGCCAGGAAAACCAAACCATGGAACTGTGACCCCAGGAGGAAGGGAGAAGAAGGTGTGAGGGAGTTGAGGGGGAGAGGCAGACTCAGTAGAAGGGTGTGACAGCTGCTGCCTGGCACTCAGATGTGGCATCCTTCTAGGGTTGATGAGACATTTGCCTGCCGGACTCCTCCCTATCTGTGAGGTCAAAAGGCGAGACAGGAGAACAATGCATCATAGAAACACCCAAAGGGAAGATCCATATAGTGCAGACCACCGCTGGACTAGAGTACACATCTGCTACAGTTTGTGTGACCCGTCATGCCTCTGGGCCTCCGTTTCTCACATGGTGATCACCCTCAGCCCATCCCATGAGCTGCAGGGCCTGCAGGGACTGTGGAGGTGAGATGGCCCCTGCAGGGGCTGGGATATCCCACCAGCCCCCTCCCTATAACAGGCACTGCTGGTGCTGGGCTCCAGGAGGCTCTACAGAGCTGGAAGGCCTCTCCCTGTTTGTTCTGGGGTTTCATGGAGCCACCTGCACCCCAGGCCTTTCCCAGCCTGCCCCTCCCTGCCCTGCCCTGTCTGTCTGCAAGCTGGGTCTCCCCATTGTTCTTGGAGCCCTTCCCCCAGCTGGCCCTCCAAGACTGAAGCTCTGGGGACAATGCACATTCCATTCCAAGAATTCCACTGCCCCCATCCCCTGCCTTGAGCTTACTTCAAAGAAGCCCAGAGCTGGGGGTCTGTCCCTGCTGTGCCAAGACCCATGTTCTACCTATGAGCCTCCATGCCTCCTCCAGGTTGGTGTCTCTGAAGCTCTTTCAGTGGCTCTAAGAAGGGTGGGGGCTGCAGGTGGGAGAGGACTGACCTGGGTTGTCGAATTCAACTTAGCTGTCTGGAGCCAGGATCTGCTTTTAACTTGCTTGGCAGTTCCAGATAAGCCACTGGCCACTTGTGACCTCAACTTCCTTCTCTGTAAAGATGAGCAGAAAAGCCGGGCGCAGTGGCTCACGCCTGTAATCCTAGCTACTCAGGAGGCTGAGATCTGAGGATGGTGGTTCAAAGCCAGCCAGGAAATTAAACTCCGTGAGACTATTATCTCCAATTAACCACTAGAAAACCAAAAGTGGGGCTGTGGCTCAAGTGATAGAGCACTAGCCTTGAGCTGAAGAGCTCAGGAACAATGCCCAGGCCCAGAGTTCAAGCCTCACAACCAACAACAAAAAAAGAGGAGCAGTGACTGCAGGGTGTGGTCATGGCTTTGACCCATGAAGAACTTTGGGCCTCTTCCTATTTCCTATTTGTTCTCTGTCAGATGGAGGTGATGCCAGCATCGTTCTCACAGGTAGCCTATGGCCTACATATCTATGCCCACTCAGTTCACTTGGTGAACCACTAACCACAATGTAGAACAAAGGTGAAGCTTTGGGGAGACAAGTATGGAGGGGTGGAGCTCTCACTGACAAAATTAGTGCTCTTCTGAGAAAAGATAGGGGATCCAGGTTCATGGGGACCAAAGTGTGGTAACCTAACTTGGGTCACACGCAGGTGATGTAGCACCCCGGTCCTCCTGTCCTATGCATACACCCCTCCCCATACACACACACAGACACGCACATGTGCACATACCAGGTCTGGAGCCCCTTGGAAGCAGGACCTGAGGCTGCTCCATCTCACACCCTTCGCTCCCACCTGGGGACCTCAGCTGGGTCGGGTATTGAATGGAAGATAGGAGGAATGGGAAGATTGAAGGGACCCTCCAGTTTCCTAGCACCCCCAGACAGCGTTTCATGCCCCTAGCACCTCCCAGGCAGGACGCTGTGGGCCTCCCCTCCCACTCTGATCTGCAGGGTCTCTGAGGTGGTTAAAAAAAAGTCTGGGTGCCTTTTTCCTTCCCACTGGGCCCAGGAACACCTCTTAGAGTCTACCCTAGAGAGGCCTGGGGACTGTGGAGGGGGTAGACATCTTTCAACAGTACCAGAGGAAGGACACGGTCAGCTTATGTGTCAGCTCTGCTGGTCAACACCTGCCTGACTCTGGCTTCCCCACGGGTGGTCTGTTTCTCTTGGAGCCCTTTCCCCGAGCTGTCTGCTCCCCACAAGCAAAACCTGTTCATTTCCTTCTGAAAATACTAACACTTCCTGACTTTGCAGAGTCCCACCCGGCTGAAATGGGCCATGGTGTGAAGGAAGTCTGTGCACCCCACAGCCCAGCTGGTGGGGGAGGGCTTCTCCCCCTCCCCAGCACAT